>NC_068939.1:112874898-113142999 GCF_016801865.2 Culex pipiens pallens
CGGCGTGATGTATTGTTGGGTGGTTTGTATGTTTTTTGTGGTTTGTTTTGTTGTTGTTTTGTTTTTTGTTGGGTGTTTGGTGAGTTGTGGGGGTTGTGGTGTTTGTGGGGGATTGTTGGGGGGGTGTGGGTTAGAGTATTTTTGGGGGTTATAGGGGTATTGGAGGATTATAGGAGGGATGTAATAGTATAGTCTGGGATGGAGTGATTATTATAGTGATCGGGTGTTGGGATGTGTCTAGAATAGTTGGGGATTAGCACTATATAATTTCAGTTTATTATCATTATATGATATATTTACATATTTAGTTTGAGTTATATCTTTTATTGTCTAAAAATCTAAACACTCATATCTCCCCGAACCCTCTCTACAATCTAGCGAACTCATACACTTCACAACAACCAAACCGCGTCTCTCTATCTCTAACACTTCTCACTCACCGCGAAATCAACTCATCCTCAATACAGCCACTCCTATCTAACACCTGTAATCTCAATACAATCCTAGCACACACTCTACTTCAGCGCGCCTCAAAACTCTAAAAAACAAAAACCAAACTAACAAATCTCTACAGAGCGAAACACTCTCTTCACTCTACATAAATCACTCAACTAAACATCTCGCTAACAATAATCAACTATCTATAATACACACAGAGCGAAAAACTCAAAAATTTACTCGTAACTCACGACTCAAAATACAAAAAACTACCGCGCACTTCACTCACTCAAAAAAACTAGCCAACAGCGCAGAAAACACAACTCACGATCACAATCTAAACACCTACCATAATCTACGCGCGAATCACCATATATCAAACAATCAACCTAATCAAACATCAATCCTGCAACAACTAAACAAAAAACACTAACTCTCACTTCATCAAAACTCTCTCGCGAAATCCTAAATATACAAAACTCTCTCACAAAACAAAACAAAAACTCACTAAAACATACTCTCTCACTCGCGAACTACCACCTCTCTCTACTCTAACACAACTCCTCTCTCAAACAACTAATCATCAAGCTCTAAAAACCATCCAATCACTATCTCTCTCAACTCGCGACAACTTCAACTCACCTATCTCTCTCACACTCTAGCGCGCGCGCGAAAACACTCTCATCACAAACTACTAAAAACTCACTCCTACCACACTCCAAATCTCTTCTCTACTCACGCTTCTCAAAATCAAAAATCTAAACAAAGCTAATCTCACTCACAACCTCTACACTCAACAATAGAGAATACTCTAAATTCTCACAATACTCAAAACTCAAACTCTCGCAATAACTCAAACAAATTCCGCGCGATCTTACTCTAATACAATAACAAATCTCTAAGACTCACAATCTCAATCAAACTCTCTACACAAGCGACTCCAGCCTATACACTCTGTAAAACTATCTCTCCTTGCCGTCATATGCGCGCACAACTACCTTTCCAGCAATAGCAACTCACACTACATCTCCAATCAGCGCAACAGCAATCACAACTCTCTGCTCACAAGAAAACCAAGAGCTAAGCCGCGAGACACGCGAAACAACAACTAGCCACACAAACGACTAAATCAAACAAACACCTACTCCCAACTCATCTATCCATCCTCTCTCAAACACACAAAACTAACTCTAAAAACAAACAACCACAAACATCACACTCAGAACTCATAAACATTCCTCGACACCTCTTTCATCAATCAAATATCTCTAACTCAACACTTCGACCAGCAAAGCAACTCACAGCGACAACTCATTATCTCTCTCCTACGACACACAACATACACACGCACAACAACAAACATAAACCATCCAAAAAACCAAAAAACAACGCTCGATCCACTAAGCAGACACAATAACAAAAAACACGAACACAATCAAAACAAACAATCTATCACGAATAGCACCAACACACAACACATAGACGAACGATCAGAGCAAGTCTACCAAAAGACTACTACACTTGTATCGGAGTTATAAGTATATGAATTCAACTTCTATATTGTTTTTGATTGGGTTGCGGCACAATAGGATAGGGACAGAATAGTTTAACTATTGCGGTAGATTCACGATTAGTACGACTTTTGCTAGGAGACCTCACGAGACTCCACAAGTACAATCACAAAGCACAGATTCACAGAATACACATACAAACTACACACAACGTCGAACACATCACACACACAAAAGATACACATAAGACCATCAAGTATCAAGTCTATTATCACTGATAGAGTACAGTCTGATATTACACCAACAAACAACACACTACAGTTACACACCTTCAGTCACTACTTCAAGTCTCACACTCTATTACATATATGAACATCTACAACTACTATTCATCAAATCAATACACTCAGATATCTCTATAATCAAAAGATTCAGAGATCAAATCAACGGATGATCAGAGACATACAGCTATTCTACAGTTAACAGAACAGTATATCTAACTCAGATATGATATATCTATCCATCGCTTCTTTATGCGAGAGGTTTCAGACACAAATCTCTACTCTAGTATTATACATTTATCAACCTCACTTTATACACAGAGACATCCTCTTCACTATAAACAACTCAAGGAAGAGATACATCTTTAGATACTACTCATTCTAGACAGATCATGAGGATACATTCTCCCTTGTAGAACTTAGAACTATAGAGATCTCTCCTACATCACACACATCTCAAATTTCACTTCATTCCTCTTAGAGCATCCACAAGCACACATTTTCAGGTATTACATCATTGAAATATATAAGAAGATTCATATCATTAATAGATATATTCATCTCACATCAAAGTCACAATTCTCAGAGGAACAGTAGATAGTATTTAGATTGAAGATTATACACTATTATTCTCAAAATGACAAAGGAATCAAGGTCCAAGTTAATCTCTGAAGATATATAATAGACGATACTCATAATGACGAGTACTCTAATATCCTTTCTGTTAGTGCAACTTTAGATTATATCTCATATACGAGAAGAGAGCGAGATCTTCTTCCGCATATTGAGATAGATATATGATGTAGAGTGCTACTAATCTTTAGATATAAGATAAGAGAGTCAATCTCTCAGCATCCTCATAGATATTCATCTAGATTGTTACTATTCTCTGATTAATGACTGATAGAGACTTCTACAGACTTGACAGAAGAGGATTCTCTATAACAAATTCATATATAGCGAGAGATTGTTTTATTTATCATCAAACTTAATCTGTTTAGCGAGTATCTTCTCACTATCACTATATCATACGATTAGTGTTACTAGACTTTTCTAACTAGTATTAGATTAAATCATCTCTATCAGTAGAGAATCTGATTCACATTGAGAGAGTATAGAGAGATCTATCATCATAAAATATCAATAGAACTATATTACCTTACTACTGACATGATACATGATCTTATAGTAGACACTGATTACGAGATATTAGAGTAACTCATACTATTGAAAACATCTGTCACTAGTCTATGCGAGATCTTCATGTACTATATACAGTGTAGAGATGGAGACTTATATCTTTATATGACTATATACTCTTCAATCTTACTCACTCTCATTTTAATGAAGTTATTGATCTCTCTCCTATCTGAGATTGACACTTCTATACTCTCTCATTGGAATCATTACTCCTTCTTATCACTATCAATATTCTACAGAGAGCCAATTATGGACCTACACATGTACTGTTTCAGGTTATGGATATATACACTATTAGAGAGTAATATAAATGGGTGGGGGATCTGAGTGCAAATTTATAGACGTGAGGAGAATATTAGATAGAGCGATACAACACTGGATGAAAGATATGTATTATTTAGCGTTGATATATACTGTTACGTGTGTAGAGTGTTGATGTAGTTGAGTAAGGATTATGGACGTGTGTGTCTACATTTGAGCAGATGGGGAGAGTAGATAGGCAAGTGCACTAGGTGAGAAGCGTAGACAAAGTACATACACACGGAGGATTCTTAGCATGAGGTGTGAGAGAGAGATTCTCTCTGAGGCGTAGGAGAGTCTGGGACATGATACTGCAAAGCAGTGTGAAGATCATGTCTTATACACATTGAGGAGTGAACTAGTACTGTGTTCAGAGTGAGGGTAATTGTAACACAAACTGTGCACTAGGCATCACGGTGACAGACGATGGGTTTATACGAGATGGCATTAGCACATCTATGAAGAGCAATTTTTGGATGCATCATTACTCTGGTTAGAAGATGCAGGTGTATCTGAGTTAGTACGAGTGTAGGGTTTTGGCTGATGACACAGCGTGATAGGTATGTGTGTGAGTATATGTTTGTATTCATTCTGACTTTTATTGGAGGATGGAGGGGTCATTCCACTATAGATGGTACATCTCACATATATGTACTCAGCATTTATGGGTAGGGAGATGAGAGTGATTGAGATGTGTTCTAGTACTTGCTAATAGTGATATTTCTAGACATTAGCAATGATATACACTGACAGTTGATGTAGATGGGATGAAGTACGGAAAGTAGAGAGAATCGGGGTTTTGGGTGATGATTTTTGAGATGAGATATATAGTAGGGATCACACACACGAATCTTATACACTACAATCCTACAGTTGTATCTTAGTGTCGAGTAAGAGAGAGTGTGATAAGTAGCGTGAGGAAGAGAGTTATGTACATTTAGACTGAGTTGTGATCGGAGTGATTAAAGTGTACACAGAGGTTTAGTAGATGGGTAGGATAAGTGTGTGTCAATCAAGGGTGTGCCGAGACTGGTAAGAATTGTACATAGTGAGTCAGACACAATAACGAGTCATGAGTGTGGATCTAGAGGATATGATTAGTGATAGTTGTGTTGACGGGAGTCTCTTGAACACAGTTATTATGATTCTGACGCGTACATTGGACTCTATTATTGTATTCATGGATTGATATGAGAATCTTGGTGTGACACATAAGAGACAAGATATATCTCTGAGATGTGGTAGTTGTGGTATTGGGTGTTGTATATATTATGATGTGATGAGCTGTGTTAACATTGAGAGAGGATTATGTGATCTATTACAGTGGATCTGAGACCGGAGGCACTTTACTTAGTCTAAGGAGTATGTCATTTGAGATGAGGGTGACTATCATCTGTACATCAGAGAGACACTGGTTTCTATTCTTATTAGAGTGTACTGACAGTGAGTGTCTTGAGTATAGCACACAGTGGACACATACACTTGTATAGGATTTGTTACACCATTATCGGATAGAGGTATGTTGGTGATAAGTTGAGGCTCGAGTGTGATTTTGAGTCTCTCAAGGAGGGGTGGCGGTATGAGGAGATATAGTGCGAGGTGAGAGTAGATCAAACTATATTTAGGTAGAATCAAGTGTGAGTAGAATAGTATTACAATGCATTAGATGTAGTGGGTGTGGATTAGAGGAGGAGAGGGGGGTGTGAAGTGAGTGACATAACTTCTAGGAAGAGAGGTATCAACAATGTGAGTGAGTGTGATACTAAAGTAACTTGTATGATACATGAACTGTGTGTGTCTTAATTGGGTGTATCAGGACGTGAGATTATAGTCAGATCATATAGAGAGTATAACATCAGATACTTATAGTGTGTTGCACATCTGGAGTGAAGTGTGCATAGAGTATATTGATAGATTCACGTATACACATGTATCATATTCTTACACATACAATTTTCACATATGCTGAGACTTACGCGAACACATTGAGAAGTTGTGAGTATGTGTGATAGAGGACACACCAGGAGCGAAAGACTGTCAGTGATTGAAATACAGGGAACACTTTTTCTCTGTCAATCGGACTCCTCTCAGATCTACTAGTCACTCATAACATCGGGTGTGGAAGTGATTATAGAGCATGTTGGTATTTGGGTCATGAGTTGACACAGCGTAGGGTATGGACGATGCGATATAATAGGTCTGACGACACGCCAGTGGAGATACATAGAGATCTAGATAGTGGGTATGAGAACACAGTATGTGGGTGCACAGATATGTATGGTGATTTACAGGTCGTATCACTAGTCGAGATAAGATGTGTATGGGTACATGAGTAGTGTAGTCTCTGATGAACAGATACAGATTTATTGGAGATAGGGCAGACTTACGGTGTGAGAGGATACACACTGCACAGGCAGACATCATTCCAGAGCGAGTACAGGACGCAAACATATCTGTGACAACGATTGGTTGTCATATTCTGTCCTGAGATTTCTTATTGGCGGTATTTATATCACTAGGAGGCAGAGTTTGATATCTATTAGGGAGGAGAGATGTAGAGCCACGATGGAGGATATAGTATGCGGTTTTGTTTTGGTTGATGATTTTGTGGAGCATTATGAAGAGAGGACTAGCGTAGAATTCTAGGATTGGTGGGGAGAAACTGAGGGACTGATTATTATGGGTAGCGATCATAATACAACAAAGTGCATGCACAGATAGTTAACTGAGCAATATCGACACGTGATTTGACAGATAAGTGTAAGGTTGGTGACGTAGGGATAACATGGCTATTAGTGAGAGAGACTGATCTTAGAGTAGTATCATGCACTACGTTAGGTGTCTGAGTGTTAGATGCGTAGATGTGCACGAGTGTTATTGATATGGAGATGTCATTAGTCTTCTATCTTATAAGAGTAAGTATGACAGTATATGACATATATAGTGATTGACGTCTATGAGTCATCTTCACATGTGAGATGGACGTGTAGAGTTTGACACATAGCTAGACACACGATATATGTACTATTCATGTATATCACTGATACGATCTTTAAGTAGAGGGAGTCTGGACATACGATACATGGGGTTGGGAGAATGAAGACAGTTAGAACGATTGTGTAAGGGCACACATGAGAGCACATACTAGTATATCAGGATAAGATTAGAGTCATGAGAGAGTGGGACAGCACACTATACAAATCACTCTGCATTATATGCTAAACACATTCTCAAACAGAATTACTCAGAGTCACTATCATAGAACAATCACTCTGATTATTGAGCGAGAGTATGTGCGCACAAAAACATGTCTCACAGATCTGAGATCATCTCACAAGCACCAGGTCAGAGCAGACATAAGACAGAGGGAATATAGAAGAAGTTGTGGGCCATAACACTGCTGGTGGTGTGATTTGTGATGGGGTGTGAGGAACAATGTACGTGCTGAATGAGGGACTCAGCATAGTAATAGGGGGAGGTCAGTGATGAAGCAGAGATTGGGGGGAATTAAGGTAGTAGCTAACACAGAGAGAGATGGAGATGCAGAGATATGAGTAATAATGAGACACACATAGAGTATGAGCATGGTCTACAAAGTGGTGTTTGTGGACTTATGATATACACTTATATGGCTAGGTGTTATAACTCGTGAAACACTTACTGCGTGTGGTGAAGTGTGAGTAAGTGACGAGTGATCTTTGAGTGTGAGGCTAGCACATTGGGCACTGAGTATACTCTAAGTTCAGGGATGAGACACTAGGTTCTGGAGGGAGTTGTAGTATTGCTGTAGAGTAGTGACAGAGGTAGTACTCACTTTGGCTCAGTGGCAGTTACTACACTTGGCGTAGTGATCTCTTTGCATTAGTTCTCTGTGATATTTGCACAGGAGAGGGCCAGTGCGACGATATCTCTGCACGGAGAGTGGTATTAGACACAGATAGTGACACATCTGAGCACATGATAGAGTGTGTGCATGAGAGATCACCTAGGTACATTTTATATTACAATCAGTATCTAGTCTATGGACTTGGATGAGGAAGGACGAAGAGAGAGTCACCTCTCTACTCCATCAGACTGAACAACTAATGACTATTGTCTTACAGATAGATCTGATCGATACCATGATGTCTAGATAGGACTCCAGGTAGAGGGTGTGAGGGGGGAATGGTTTTGATTTTTTGGATGAAGATAGAGTGAGAGGGGGGAGGTTGGGGTAGTGAAGTTTGTGTTGGGGGGTGAGGGTTGAGTGATTATTATACCACACCATACTCTGTATGCAGACAGTGAGCTTAGTGTTGTATATGAAGTTAAATGCTGAGAGAGAGACATAAAGTGAGAGGTGAGTGGTGAGGAATGTCAACAAAGTATTATAGGTGTAGGGAGCTTAGGAGTGAGCGAGTAACTGAGTCAAGGTGAGGCAGAGAGTGATGACCAGTTTGGAGATAGTGTCGACTATATGAGATTCTAGTCACACCTGTCATGACCATAATGTATGATATGAGAGAGGGTGCACAAACACTCAGAGATACTAGACTTATTTATCATAGTGTGTGGATGATAGGTGAGTAGATCGGACTGAGCGAGGTTTTGTTATATTACACATATGTAGTGAGAGTGGTCACTCATGCATGTGGCTATGGGGAGTTCAATGAGATGAGAGGGTGGTGTCATAGGAGTATCAGAGACGAGACCACAGTGTACATAGTGAGCTGGGTGAGATGATGATAGGAGATTATGTGGGATAGAGTGGGAGTGGGGTGAAAATGGTGGAGATTAGGTGTAGATGATAGGGCTTAATTATGATAGTAGATAGAGGTTTGAGGTAGATGCGTGTCGATTGAGGAGTGGTAGATGGAGAGGTCAGTAATATTATGGAGGGGGGCAGCTCGTAGTGGGTGGAGTTCACATATGTGGATATAGAGTAGTTATTTAGAAGGTTAAGATATGTGTGATGGATGTTTGATGTGTTAGTGTGGACACAAGAGGAGAGGGCAGGAGATGTAGCTGAGCGTAGGATTGTGTAGCGAGTGATGGTGAGCGGTGTATAGAGATAGTAGGGTGATAATGACGTGTGGTGAATGGAGTGATAGAGTGTGTGGAGCGGGGAAGGGAGGTATCAGAGGGGGTAGTTGACGCTTCAGGTTAGAGAGACATGTATAGAGTATGATGGTGGGAGTTAAGTGGTGGTGTGAAAGAGTGTGAGTGTAGTGGGAGGTACTAGTGCTGGATGGAGCTGGTATGTATCTGTGTAGTAGAGGTGATTTGTTGTGGACGGTGGAGGGTAGACACTTGAGGAGATGTAGTATCAGGTGGCATATAGGTAGAGGGCTTATAGGCGTGGGCTGTTGATTTCGTGGTGCATGGGAGTGTCAGGTGGTGTGGGGCTGTGTTCTAGAAGAGTGTAGAGATGTGATATGCGGTGTAGGCGGTGTGGGGACGGGTAGAGTCGTGTGTGATTCACCTGTTAGAGAGGAGAGACACGTATAGAAAGGAGGGGAGTGTAGAACGGTGTGTCGTGATATTATACACTGGGAGTGAGAGCGGATCTCGAGTCGAGTATAGTGATGGTGATTATAGTTGAGAGTTGTTGAGCACTCGGCGTGTGAGAGTATATCGAGGAGAGGTATGCGAAAGTGAGAGATAGAGATGGGTGAGGTGGTGAGAGGATGGTATACGAGTGGTACTAGAGTTCGGTTCTGCTCTCATATTATAGTGATGTGTAGTATATCAGTATTAGTGAGGATCTCTTAAGTTAGCGTATAGGTGCACTAGCTAATAACTGAGAGAGTCTGAGATCATTGGAAAAAGGGGAGGGAGGATGTGAGGTGTGAAGGGAGAGAGTAGTTAGTTAGTATACGAGGGGCGGTAGAGAGGGATGTTGTGTGTGTGCGTGGGACAATCTGAGATGTGGGGCTAGAGTGCGACGAGATAACAGGA
Source organism: Culex pipiens pallens (assembly GCF_016801865.2). NCBI lineage: Eukaryota > Metazoa > Arthropoda > Insecta > Diptera > Culicidae > Culex > Culex pipiens. The sequence goes on from NC_068939.1 coordinate 112,884,566, forward strand.
TAAGTATGTGGTATAGCGTGTAGGAGGTGTGTGCAACTTTATATTATAGATCTTATGGATGCGAGGAGGGGGTGGAGAAGCGCAGTGGACAGAGTGTGGTTGTCGAGTTGTGAGTACGTCTAGTGTGAGGTGAGAGATCACAGTGTGTGTATTTCTGGAGAAGAGAGGGCGGTGAGAACTTATTATATGAGTGAGCACTCGCGAGAGTTTCATTTGCATACTTTCGGGGAAGTAGTGTGTCATATGATGGTGGGAGATGTGAGGGAGAGTAGTTGGTTCACTTCTGTAGATGAGAGTGAGAGCGCGAGCGAGTCTGCATATGTGATATGATAACGATGGACATAGATAGATCAGGCACGTCTCTAAGTCTAGATAGATGAGAGCGATTCAGAGTATGAACTTAAGTGTTGGATATGTTAAGGAACGGAGATGTGCAATAGAGATGTGATATATATGCGAGTTGAGAGAGCTCACACTTTGGAGCGCCACAGAGAGACCTATGATACAGAGCATTCTACTAAGATTATATAGATTCATTCTCCAAGTGTAGAGTTTAAATTTGACCGCGGGGTATGAGAGAGGATATGTGGTAGTATATCGTGAGGTGTGAGAATTTCGAGCATACACATCACTACAGAATGTGGATATGTGAGACGGAGAGAGTGGTGCAAGGAAGTGAGAGGGATATCTAGTGCAATACAATCTGCGAGACGACTATAAGTACATTGAATTATTATAGAATATACTATGTATGTTATAGAGTGTGTATGTGATTACATTGAGAGTCTGATACAGGACAGGTACACTTCGCGCGAGTCACTACGGACTATCCAACTCTCTCATCCTGATCTCCTGAGTAACACGTTGAACGTGGCGACTCGTGGTGACACGATGATTAGATAGATAAGCGAGAGTCACAGACGATAGGATAGCTTTTTGGTTTATTTACAGTGAGCCGTTACCTCATCATACATATCAGATCGATACTCACTGAAGATGCCAAGATAGAGCACTAGGTTTTAGCACTAGAGTGACTACAGATATTAGAGACTCAGTGATGTGTGCGAGAAGAGGTATTCTCAGTGTAGTGTGTGACATAGTATCTACTCAGAGATTGATAGGAACACTTATACAGGCAATTGGACAATAGGCGATACATTCATAAGATAGTGAGGAGGGTGTGGGCGTGAGGAATTACTCACTACATGTTGTAGTAGGTGAGTGGGAGAGTATGACACTGTATGAGGTAGACACAATGTGTATCGTGAGAGTAGAATAGATATGAGAGTGTGAACTTGTCGTAGACACTGGTCTCTCTAGGTAGGTGAATACTAGAGTCTATCTAGGGAGAACGTCTATCTATATATGGCGATAATATAGACTGAGTAGTCTCACACACTATGCACTAAGAAGATACTGTGTAGACAGCGTAGTGTGTTATGCAGATGACTATTGGAGTAGAGTGGTGAGTTATGGGGTGAATAGAGCTATATAGGGCGCGGTGTAGCAGATAGAGACCGGACATAGTGAAGGACACTGTACAGAGTCTCGCAGGTGACATTGGGATATACTAGACTAATGGTGAGAGTATTATAATGTTGGTTCAGTGAGGACTTATGTGTAGAGAGTGGTGGGTGTGGGTGATATGCAGACTTGTGAGTATAGGACTGCGAGAGAAGGACGGCAGAGAGAGATGAAGATGTCACAACATTAGAGAGATGGTAGGAGTCTTCGACTCAAGTATAGAGTGGGTTCTAACATACATTGGGGGTACTAGTAGCAACTTGAGACTCTTTTCGATAGTATACATGGTCTGAGATAGACCAATAGGATGTTAATATTGTGGTGTTGGATAGAGAACACACATAAAGTCACAACACGATATAATTAGGTGACTTATATCAGGAGTAGAGTGGTAGGCAGTGAACTCAGATAGTCTACAGTGATGGATGTTTATCTCTACTTGAGGACAGACACTAGTGGACACACATACACGGCTGAGAGGAGGAGTATCTCGATGAGATTTAGTACTTGGTGTGAGTGAGAGTGCAGATTGTAAGGATGATACGATAGTATTGGATAGTACTTGACTTCTTGATCTAAGAGTGCTATAGAGATAGACATGCACGCAAGTTTTGACACTAGAGGAGTATCACTTATTAGCGACTTGAGTGCGTGTTGATGCAGCGAGAGAGATGAGAAGCAACTCTTCTAGTTGAGAACAAGTAGAATATTATTGTATCAGCGTACTTCTGGATAGTATAGGGTACTCTCTCTGGTATATATAGGCGCGTAGAAGAGTACGGGCCACACACACACTCATAGTGATCACAGTGTAACAAGTTATTGAGTATACATATGATGACATCAATGTCTCACATGATAGTCAAATAGAAAGACTCTCACACTACTCAGTGGAAGGTAGCATAGTCACATCAGAAGTTAACTCTGTCTATACTTAGATGTCTCATGAGGTGGATGGGTATCGATTGTGAGAGAGAGTGACACAGAGGTCAGACGACAAGAGGATGAGAGAGATATATATAAGTGATTCATAAATGATAGTTGTAGACACACAAGGCTCGTGTAGTCTGGAGTACATAAATGTGTGAGGATCAGCACATATGCACGTGTGAGTCGAGAGATGATATTATTGGTGTGAGATTTGATAGTATGGAGGGAGGGTGGTGTGATTTGAGCGAGCTCAAACGATCTACTGTAGTGTCTAAGGTATAAATTGAACTGGATTATCTGAGGGAGTGTGACCAGGTGAGATTAACATGAGTAGATACATGAGGATGACACTTTTTGAGGCAGCAGTAGTATAGAGATATTTAGAGTCCGAGATGTGTTTAGCTAATGATCAGCATGAAGCTGGACAAGATATTTCTCTTTCCTAACACAGGTTATTCTATAAACGAGACATCTGCATGGGGTACAGTCGTAGACGAGAGTGTGACAGGGTACGTTCACATGAGTGTCTCTAGAGCAGAACGCGATATTCTAGACCTCAGGGGAGACACACACACAAAATGAAGAGATGTGGATACATTGACACAAACGTCGAATAGACAGAGAGTATAGTCTTAGGTTCGCATACGACACTTATCTTATATGATGATACTTGGGATATGATTTACATAGGTCAACATTAATAATGGATACTGCTTACATGAGAGAGTGTGCACACTGTGTTGTGCACTAACTCTACAACATATGGTGTTGTATTGTAGGGAGGAGGAAGAGAGAGAGAGAGACAGTAGTCTCTGACTATATATTCGACACTTTTATGGCAATAGAAGTAGTCACACATTTCTTTGGGATGTTTGGGATTCAGTTATAGTGTAGAAGAGAGAGAGGGGAGGGTGAGTTTGTGAGAGTTATATTATGGACACACAGAGGTTGTGAGGATGATAGTTGGGCTAGTGGGGGATTTGCTCTGAGACTATCAGTGGTTCTGTTTTGAGATGATAGAATCTTCAGACATTTATAGAGAGTTAAGGTAGATGGATAGGAAGACAACATGTGATTAGAATAACACTACTCTATGTTCACATTACCACATCAACACAGTTTGTATTATTAATGTTGAAGATGGAGGCACTGATAGAGGAGAGAAGGGGTGGGGAGTGATATGACTAACATGACGACTACTGTTAGAGCGTCTATAGTGATATATGATATTTCTTAGTTGTATGACACACGGACCAATGTGGGACAGAATAGAGAGGGTAGAGGGAAGGACTTTGAAGGGTTTGATAGGAATGGCAAAGAGTGATGATGAAGTGACCAAGTCAACAGGTATGAGCTGATATGTCGCGGTAGATGGTTCACATGGGTGGTGACAGGGGAGTGAGATAGCGAGTGACACACACGATGATGTGAGTATAGGACACTACACAGGAGATATCCAGGACACAGTGTGTTAACTTACAAGTCTGTGTGATGTAGTGACATCAGAAGGATATCTTAGTAGAAAGTTGTCTACTTGTATATATGTTTTGTTAGATAGAGATAAGATGACAGGTGATTATCAACACTGATAGTTTATTGTACTAATAGGTGAACGAGATGTATGAGGGTACACATCTGACGGTGTGTTAGTAGAGGATTAGAGTAGAGATAGTATAGAGATGTTAGATTATTATCTTGAGAATGGAGTGTCCAGATGAGTAGGAGCGTCTGGATTGAGTGGGGTGTGAATATTCTAGTTTGTTTAGGGTGTTATATATACAGTCTTGGAGATGGTGATGTGTATATCTTATTCACTTTATATCACTGAGAAGATTGTGGAGACGGAACTATCTATGAATTCATGATGTTGGGGGACAGTGTGTGAGGATAGAGGATAGAGAGAGGAATTCAGTGTCACTGAATTGAATGTGGAGGGTCTTTGTATTAGTGGTAGGAGATAGTGGTGGACAATTGTTACGTAGGATGATAGGAGCAGTAGTCACGGTTTCACAGTAGAGACATGAGAGAGTTGAGAGTGAATGTGGTATTAGAGTAGGTGTGTGAGAACTAGATGGTGCTACAGTGTGAGAGTATGGAGACACTTACTGGGAGTTGAGAATGGCATGTGGTGGTAGTTATAGGTGATTAGTGAGAGATCGCATCACTTATATCTTTACATGGTGACACCACAATATGTGTGTATGGACTGGAACAGGGATGGTGGAGTGTATAGAAGGAGGATAATTTAGTCGTTGTCAACTCTTAGATTTGGATTAGAGTGAGCTCTCAGACACTATGTGTTGATGCTCATGTGATACTAGGAGAGAAATTCTCTTATATGATAGTAGATAGGACTTATATACATTTAGAGTGATGAAATGTATACTGTTTGAAGATGAGTGGCATGCGTGATATATTTGGGAGGATGATTGGTGGAACTTATAGGGGTAGGGGGTTTAATGGAGTGAGAGGGTTTGAGGGCGGTGATTGGTGGTTGTGGGTTTGGTAGATAGTGAAGAATTTTGTTTGGATTAGGAAGGTGGAAGATGGGGGAGGTTGGATTGGGAAGTTGTTTTTGTTGGATGGGTTAGGTTTTTGTTTTGGTGTGGTGAGTTGAAGTGTGTTGGTTTTGTGGGGGGGGTGATGATGTTTTTTGGTGGGATGTGATTGGAAGGAGTATTGTTTGTGGATTAGTTGGTTAAGGTAGTATGGAGTGTGTATATGGAGGGGTGGTTGATGGGGTTGTATGATTGATGTTTAGTTGTGTATAGGGGATGTATGATGAATAGGGTTTGTGTTTTAATGTTTTGTTAGTGATTTTGATGGGGGTTGGTATGAATGTTGGAGGATATGGGAAAGTGGAAAATGTTGTATGGTGGGGGGGTTTTGAGAATTAGGGTGGGGGGATTGGGATTGATTAGTGATTATATAGTAGTTTTGTTATGTATGATAGGGAATGTTGATGTTGAGTAGTGTTTAATTGTTTTAGTTGTAGGGATTAGAGAGATGGGTTATGGAATGGGGTTTTTATGAATGAGAATGGAGGAGATTTTATGAAGGTGAGTTTTGGAGAATTTGGTGTGATTTGTGAGGGGGAAGAGAGAGAGATAGATGGTTGATAGAAGAGATTAGGAGGGATAAGAGAGGGAGGGGGGTAAGGGGGGGATGGATTAGAAATGGAGTGAGTGAATGAGGTGGAGGATGGGAAGGGGGATGGCAGAGAGTATCCAAAAATATAGGATGGTCAGTTCAGAGTCTAAGTTGAAATAGAGTGTACAAAACATCGTAGAGCGCTGCGTATGAATAGGAAGCTCTTTACATGTGTTGAAGTTTTTCTGTATGGAGATTTTTTCCCCGAGGTTCAGAGGGTCGGTGTTGAACGCGACGAGCATTTGCGCGTGGCCCGCAGGGCTGCTCGCATTTTTGCTTTAGTATTGGTGGGTTGAAAAGAGTAAAGGGTGGCGGGCCCAACCTTTTTCGGTGCATGTAGCGCTGCTGAACATAGTGCGTTGATTTTGTTAACGTGAGCTTATATTCAAACAAAAAGCTCCGCGATATTTAAATAAAAAATATTCGCTTGAAATCGGCTACCTGTTCAATGAACAGGTTGAACAGGTGGACGAGTCGCCTCTGGAAAACAATATTTTAGAAATGGACAATCAAGGACACTATTTAAAAAAAATAAAAGCCGGATTTTTCGGACAAAATTTTAATTTGAAAGGCTATATTATTAAAAGGGTGCACTTTATAAAAAAATGTGTTAAGTACTTTTCGATTGCAAATTCGATTTCACATAAAAATGAGGTCAAAAAATTTACAAAAATCACTATTTAAAAAAATCATAAATCGTCGGCAAAATTTTGGCAAAATAAAAATATGTGGAGTCGGAGTCGGAGTCAGAGCTAACCATTTGTTGAAAGCTGGAGTCGGAGTCGGAGTTGGAGTCGGCTAGAGTTTGTAGGCCGGAGTTGGAGTCGGAGTCAGAGTCGGTTCGAGCTGAAAGCCGGAGCCGGAGTCGGAGTCGGAGTCGGCTAATCTCAGAAAGCCGGAGTCGGAGTCAGAGTCGTTTGAAACATGACCAGACTCCACAGCCCTGGTTTTTACATACTACATATTGAATTTAACTGATTCAATGTCACATATTAGCTTAAAATTATTTTTCTTATAAAATCTACAATATTATTTTTAAGTGTAAACATTCCCGGGAATCTCGACTATATTCAGAAGCTCAAAAATTTGCTGAATTTCTGCTCGTCACCTTCTAATAGAGTGTCCAATTCCCGTCCCAGGAAAAAAAATCCCGGGAATTCCCGAAAAAAAATATTCCCGAATGATTCCCGAAATTCAAACGGAAATATACATTTTCTGATCTTTTAGATACATTTTTTTAAACTACACTACTTTTTTTTTAAATGATACACGGTAAGTTTTAAGATTTTTAATTTCACTTTTTTTCACTAAACCTTGATTTGCAAAAAAACCCTATTTTTATTTTTTTTATTTTCTGGTATGTTTTAGAGGACATAAAATGCCAACTTTTCAGAAATTTCTAGAATGGGCAAAAAATCTTTGACCGAGTTATGATTTTTTGAATCAATACATTTTTTTTCAAAAAATCGAAATATTGGTCGCGAAAAATTTTCAACTTCATTTATCGATGTAAAATCGAATTTGCAATCAAAAAGTACCTAAGTGAAATTTTGATAAAGTGCATAGTTTTCAAGTTATAGCCATTTTCAGGTAACTTTTTTTTCAAAATAGTCGCAGTTTTTCATTTTTTTAAATAAATGTACATGTTTGCCCACTTTTGAAAAAATATTTTTGAAAAGCTGAGAAAATTCTCTATATTCTGCTTATTTGAACTTTGTTGATACGACTCTTAGTTGCTGAGATATTGCCATGCAAAGGTTCAAAAACAGAAAAATTGATGTTTTCTAAGTCTCACCCAAACAACCCACCATTTTCTAATGTCGATATCTCAGCAACTAATGGTCCGATTTTCAATGTTAAAATATGAAACATTCGTGAAACTTTCCGATCTTTTAGAAAAAATATTTCAAATTTTTAAACCAGGACTAACATTTTAAAGGGGCCAAACATTCAATATTACGAAAACATCAATTTTCCTGCTTTTGAACCTTTGCATGGCAATATCTCAGCAACTAAGGGTCGAATCAACAAATTTCTGAAAAGCAAAATATAGAGAATTTTCTCAGCTTTTCAAAAATATTTTTTTCAAAAGTGGGCAAATATGTGCACTAATTTAAGAAAATGAAAAACTGCGACTTTTTTCAAAAAACTTACCTAAAAATTGATTTAACTTGAAAACGGTGCACTTTATCAAAATTTCACTAAAGTACTTTTTGATCGCAAATTTGATTTTACATCGAAAAATGGAGTTGAAAAAATGTTGCGACTAGTATTTCGTTTTTTTTAAATCAGTATTGATTCAAAATTCATAACTCGGTCAAAGATTTTTTGCACAACCTGCAAATTTCTGAAAAGTTGGCATTTAATGTCCTCTAAAACATATCAAAAAATAAAAAAAATAAAAAAAGTGTTTTTTGCAAATCATGTTTTAGTGACTAAAAGTAAAATAAAAAATCATCAAAATTTGTTTTACCGTGTATCATTTTTTTCCAGTGTAGTCCGTACCCATACCTACAACTTTGCCGAAGACACCAAATCGATGAAAAAATTCCTTCAAAAGATACAGATTTTTGAATTTTCACATATCATTTTTGTATGGACAGCTGCCAAATTTGTAGCTAATGATGCAAAATGGCTTCTTTGGGCATACCGAAGGCACCAAAAAAGTTTCAGTCGGATTAAAAATTACAAAAAAAATCGAATGATTGAAATCTGAGAGAACTGCTCCGATGCTTAAAATAACCCAAAAAACCATTTTCCGCTTGTGGAGCAAGGGGTCATTTTTTCTGGGCACCCTAATAAAGATGTTGATTTTTCGAGTGATTTTATAGCCTTTCCTCATTGAGGTGGAAAAAGCAAAAATGACAGGAGCATACAAATGTTTATCAAATTACGCTTCAGCAGAAAAGATAGCATCTTTTCCATCTAAAACAATTTGAAGAGTCAAAACAAAGCTTAAAATATGAATACATTTATGTTTTAACTTGTTTCGGTAATAATTGATAACTTTTTCTACAAAATTGAACCTGAATTAAGGGGAATGAAAATAAAAATTTCAAAAAAAATCATTTAAAAAACTTGTTCAATGGATTGTTCATAATTTTCAATACTTTCTGAAACGTTTGGATATGCATTTTTTAGCAAGAATTTTGTATTTTTTGTTCTGCTGCCAAAAATAATGTTTTTTTTTAACGAAAATAAAAAATAAAAAAACATCTGGTTTGGCTTCAAGCTACCAGTTTAACCCCATTCAACCCCCGACAGCACAATATTGTCTGCCATATAACTAAAGCTCATACACACGCTGCTGCTGCTTTTGCTGCTGCCACTCCACACACTCCAGCACGGTTGAATAAATGTATCATTAACGATAACGACGTGGAATAAACATATAACAATAAACGCTGAATACGATGCAATTGGGAAAGCATTGATACGAAATTGATTTCTGTGCCGGGCGTTTTTTTTTCTGCCCTCTCATGTGCAACAAATCTATGTCACAGCAATTTTTATTGAGTTTTTTTTCGTTGTTGCTGTTGGTTGCATTCCCCCTCTGAGCCAAAACCATAATTCAGCTATAATTTGTGTGTATGAGCACCAACCATTTTGGGTTGGAACGAACAAGCGAGCAGTTAATTGTTATAAATTTAATTTATTTTTGCCCAGATAAATTACACAATTGCACGGGATTCACTTTGGCCTGGGCGCCTTTTTTTTTGAGTTTGCGAGAAAATGTGTTCGGCCTTTTATTACTGTAATACGTTTGCACCGAAATCCAACTTTTCCCATTTTCCGGGACTTTTCCCTCGGCAGCAAAGTTGCTCTGGAATTCGTTGCTCGCGTGCATTTCGTCCTTGCAGCAGCTTGCACGCAAATGTGTCCAAGTTTTCACCTCCCCTCCACCTCCGGCAACTTCTTGTACCAGCACGGGTAGTAAAGTTGGGAAAATTCTTCCGCAGGTTTCAGTTTCTTTCGACTTAGTTTGGGGGAAGAAAGTTGCTCGTTGCACACATGGTTGAATTTAATCGATGAAAATTTAGAGCTCCTCTAATTTTTACCTCCGGCCATCACCGGGGGGGAAAACGAGGCCAACCGATAATGTGAAAATTGAGCGGAAAAGTGCACCAACCACCTCCCTTTTCGGAAGGGATGGGTAGGGAAATTGGGGAAAAAAACCTGTGGGAAAGTAGCAGCTGAGTTGCAGCTGGTGTTGTGCAAAGTTCGCTCTCCAGAGAGACGAAAAAACTCCCCGGAAGGGAAAATATGGAGTCGATACAGAAAAGTTTGCTTCAGTTTGTTTCCAAGAAAAATTAATTGCTGCACCTCGAGAGAACCTGCTAGGTTTCGTAACGGGATCTGTTGAAAAAGGGTAAGTTGTGGGAGCTCAATATCTGGAAAATTTCCAATATCGGGTGTTGCAACAGCTTTCGCTTCCAATTTTATTGACGCACTTTACAAAAGGGAAATTCGATGAATTTTTCGAGAGCTCAATGAAACGAATGAGTTGCTGGTCTGAAACAAGCAAATATTTTGCTTAAATTGATTTGATTGAGGTTAGTTAGGAATTTTCTAGCTTTGTTTTTGTTTATGTTTGCAGTATTGAGAGTATAAAAATAACTATTTTGAAATTTAACGAAACACGTTTCAACTGCTGAGCAGTTCTCAAGGATTTCGGTCATTCGATTTTTTTTTTTGTATTTTTTAATCCGACTGAAACTTTTTTGGTGCCTTCGGTATGCCCAAAGAAGCCATTTTGCATCATTAGTTTGTCCATATAATTTTCCATACAAATTTGGCAGCTGTCCATACAAAAATGATGTATGAAAATTCAAAAATCTGTACCATTTGAAGGAATTTTTTGATCGATTTGGTGTCTTCGGCAAAGTTGTAGGTATGGATACGGACCTACAACTTTGCCGAACTTTTTAACTTTTTATCACTAAAACTTGATTTGCAAAAAAATACTATTTTTAATTTTTTTTATTTTTTGATATGTTTTAGAGGACATAAAATGCCAACTTTTCAGAAATTTTCAGGTTGTGCAAAAAATCATTGACCGAGTTATGAATTTTTTAATCAATACTAATTTTTTCAAAAAATCGAAATTTTGGTCGCAAAAATTTTTTAACTTTATTTTTCGATGTAAAATTGAATTTGCAATTAAAAAGTACCTCAGTGAAATTCTGATAAAGTGCACCGTTTTCAAGTTATAGCCATTTTTATGTAACTTTTTTCGAAATAGTCGCAGTTTTTCATTTTTTAAAATTAGTGCACATGTTTGCTTACTTTTGAAAAAAATATTTTTGAAAAGCTGAGAAAATTCTCTATATTTTGCTTTTTCGGACTTTGTTGATACGACCTTCAGTTGCTGAGATATTGCAATGCAAAGGATTGAAAACAGGAAAATTGATGTTTTCTAAGTCTCACCCAAACAACCCAACATTTTTCAATGTCGATATCTCAGCAACTAATGGTCCGATTTTCAATGTCAAAATATGAAACATTTGTGAAATTTTCCGATCTTTTCGAAAACAATATTTTCAAAATTTTCAAATCAAGACTAACATTTCAAAAGGGCCAAATATTCAATATTACGCCCCATACCGAAGACACCCAAAAAGTTTCGGTCGGATTAAAAAATACAAAAATTAAAATTGAAGAAAAAAGACCGATTTCGTAGAGAATCGCTCTGCTAAGGAAGTTATGTTCTTTATAAATTGCAGTAAAGTGCTTTTTTGGCATTATTCTGTGTAATTCATTGAATTATCTTAAATTTATTTAAATTTCTAAAGCAACAAATGAACAATAATTAACCACAGAAATTCAAAAGTTTTTTTTTCCAATGTAATGAAACTTAAACCTGCAGAACTTTAAAAAAAAAATAGAAACGGTCACTCATGATCTCTTTTTTAAAAAATAAATAAAAATGCAAATATTTCGTTAAATTCTCACTTTCAGTGGCTATATTTTGAAAACGGAGCCCTTTATCAAAAAATCTGTAGGGTAGAGTAGTCATCAATGAGACACGGGGAACAATGATAAAATGGCTCTCACAAGTCGTAGTTTCAACCAATCAGGCTCATATTTTGGGGAAAGGTGTGTCTACTGGATACACGTCTGCCATAATAGTGGCTTTGGTTTTGGACGCTCCCTTGCAAAGTTATTCATAAATGTTTGATTTTGGGGTGTAAAAGTAAATTATGACTGAAAATTACATTTTCGCTCATAGGCTGCCAATAAAACAAAAACTAATATTTCTCCAAATTTCTTTCGTCATTTCATAGGGCATGAGTTGGGCTACAATGGCCTTTCATTAGATTTGACCAAAATTAAGAATATACCCAGAATCCAGGGCTGTCTCATTGTTCCCCACTCTTTTCAGCCCATGGGTAACAATGAGACACTTTGATTTTTCTTCATTAAACTTTTCAAAATCTAGGGAAATCCTTCAAAACATGAATTGGAAGTGATTTTTGGCATATTTATTGAGTTTTGACTTCATTTAGCCAAAAATATAAAGTTATTTGGTATAAATAAATGGATTTTACTAAATTTAAATACTTTTTAGTATAACTTTTGTTACTTGAAGTTTCAAGTTGGCAAAATTGCTTTAAAATGTTCAAGGCAAGTCACCTGCAATGGAACAATACCAAAACATGATGTTTTACAAGAAAAGTATAGATTTTCGTAGAGTGTCTCATTGTTCCCCACCTGTCTCATTGTTCCTGCCAAGTGCGTCTACAATGAGACAGTTGGATAGCTCTGACTGTAGAGGTCGGATCGATCTCATATTTTGGTCAATGTTAGAACACATTAAAAGAAAGAAATTGCAACAAAAAGCTCATTAAAACATGCTGATGAAAAAATACAAAAAATCGTTGAAAGTTAAAAACCAAAAGTGTCTTATTGATGACTACCCTACCCTAAATTACTTTTCGATTGCAAATTGATTTTTTTTTTGTTAGATATTTCGAATTTTTCCAAAAATCAATGTTTTTTTCAAAAACAAACTAAATCCACCTCTTCCTCATTTTATACCAACATTTGGTTATATGATAGGTTTGGAAACAATTTCCATCTATTTCTCAATAAAATAATACAAAAATGTCACTTAAGCGGTCATATCTCGAGAAAGGGTTGCCAGATTGTTTTGGACTCATTGGAAAGGTCTTTTGATTACCTAATCAACGATGGGTCGGATTATGGATCCGGAGATAGTTTACATTCATTTAAGTGAGATCTGGCTTCAAAAAAGTACATAAATATCACTTAAGTGGTCATATCTCGAGACAGGGTTGCCATGAATATAGGTCTACGAGCTGTTTTTCAAAAGATCATTTTTCGAGCAGGATTATAGCCTTACCTCAGTGAGGAAGGCAAAACTCATAACTCGGCGGCAGATTTTTTGACCATACTTCTCTATGGCTCAAAAGTTGCGTGTTTTGGTCCCCTAAAACATATAAAAAATTTCGAAAGTCAAAAAATACATATTTTGGAAAATTGAGTTTTTGTAAAAAAAAATTAATAAAAAAATGGCAATTTTTGTTCGGTGCATGGAGAAAAAAGAGTTCCCAAAATCGTGAACAAGCGTTCATGAAAATGGGAACCAGGAACAAAGTGTTCAAATCCCATGGCTTCTTTGGCCATAGGGAAGGCCCCCACAAAGTTTGAGCCAAATCAAAAAATACAAATAAAATCCATTTCCAGTTTTGGTAGCGAATTGCTCAAATGACAAATTTTGAAGAGCAGTTCATTATTGGTTCATAAAATGTAAACCCAACATTTTTTAAGCAACCAAAAAATATTTTCTATCGTCATATCTAAAGTGTAACCAACTATCTACCTGCGCCATAGCAAATTAGTTTACCGTGACAAGAATTAATCACAAGTTCTTTGCACTAGGACCGTAAGAAGATCCATCAGCCAACACAAACACACAATCACACACACTTGCCATATTTACCCAGACTGGCTGTCACGGAAAGCCAACCGTGGCAGTCAAAACCACACCAACGCCTCCGGATAAACACGCACCAACACGCACACGGCTGTTCTAGTTAGCAGAGCCATTACCACTAATTGTTGTAGGCGTATCAGGGGGGGCGGAATGTCGTTCGCTTTCTACGGTGAGAAGTTGCCAACTTTGGACCGCAAAAAGGTCTCCAACCGCCTGCGACACTCGCGCTTGCACACACACACACACACACACACACACACACACACACACACACAAACACTCATGATAGTGTGTGGAATAAATAATTAAACGTGAATTACCCCCCCACTCCCTCCCATATCCATGGGGGTTGTGGTGAGCTCAACTTTCAATTAAAAATCGGTCAAACCACAGCCTATAAATTATCAAATTCACGCAAATTATTTGGTCGTGCGTGGGTGACGCCTCCTTCGCTTAAGGCCCGATATTAACCGCACTCGCATGTCGCGAAAACCGCAACAAGCAGGAGGGCAGACACGTGGTACAGTGGATTATTAAAAGAGAGTCGTTATAAATGCAGAACGGCATAATTAAAAAGGGTTTTTTATACCCAAAACATCTAACTGAGCAAAAAGTTGTCACATGAAAGCTGGTTTTTTAAACACAATTGTCGTATCAATAAATAAAAAATCAAAGGAAAATTTGTAAACATTACTTTATATTGGTAGAATAAAGTTAGCTCAGTTAACTTTTATCAAACATTTACAAATCTTCTGAAATACAAACTTATTTCTAATCTAATCAAACCCTAGCGCAGCCAATCCTGGATCCTGAAGAAAGCTTTAGGTATGATTACGCCTAGCATTCTTCTTGTCATTTATTAACATTTCGTCGCCGTCGTGCTAACTTGTCGTACGTGCATTATGGACCAAATTGAGTTAAGAACGCCATTTTGTGCAGCTTACAATGCCTCACCTTTTGACCTTCACCGATCCCCGAAATTCGATTTCAATCCTGAAATATTCAATAGAAAACCGAAAAACTCCGTGCATTTTTGTCACTTTTCATATGAAAGAAGTTTCAATCTTGTTGTGCTTTTCTTGTCACTCCCTGAAAATTGATGTAAGTGCGACAACTGGCCAAAGGGATTTCAGGTCAGAACGCGTTTGACGCACGTACAAGTTAGACTATCGTAAACATTTGTAATTATAACTCCAGCAACCAACTTCAACCACACTTCAGGACGATGCACAGAATGATCAACGTGTTTGTTATTGTTTACATTGCGTGCTCTAGTTTTTGTTTATTCAACACCCAAACGAAAAATATATCTCAAAATCTGCAACAGAGGATTTGCTGCAGAAAATGTTATATTTTATTACATTTTTTGCAGCAAGCCCATAGATCATTTTTGCCCGCGTGTAAACACGTCAGCGATCTGCAGTTCTCACCAACACATATAATGCTTGCGCGTCCCCGAGCAACACTCTAGAGAGAACATTATGTTCGCGCTATGTCCCTCACCATTCATCAAGCGTCCATGGCGCGGTGGTAGCGTGTCGGATCAGCAATCTAGAAGTTGATGGTTCAATCCTCGTTCAGTTAGGATTTTTTTTCTGCAATACAATTGAACGGCCCGAGCGGTTTAGGCTTTCAGGATTTTTGTGATATTTACTCGTAGAGTCAAAACAGATCAGTAAACTTCACTTATCTGTATATTACACTTTTTGAAGATTACATTTTTGCGGTAACACTTTCAACTTTTACGCGCACGATCACATCACTTTGCATTGAGATCTTCGTCGAACCAGTTCTCTACGTTGAAGCCAGACTTGTCCTCCAGATCTCTTCGCCGAGCCATGCCAGACCCGAACTCTGCTACGTCCCTGGTTGACTCCACGGCGGCTAAGTCCCGGCGGACTCTTCCCAGCGGCTAAGTCCCGGCGGACTCTTCACAGCGGCTAAGTCCCGGCGGACTCTTCACAGCGGCTAAGTCCCGGCGGACTCTTCACAGCGGCTAAGTCCCGGCGGACTCTTCCCAGCGGCTAAGTCCCGGCGGACTGCGGCCTCCACCGCTAAGTCCGGCTGGACTGGGGCCTCTGCTACTGGTGGCTGCTGGCGGGTCCGGCTGGTCTGGGGCTTCTTCAGGATCTGGAACTGGACTGGGCTTGAACTGGCTGGAACTGACTGGAACTAACTGGAACTAACTGCAACTAACTGCCCTCCTCAAGAATTTTGGGGTTTTTATAGTCAGTCCCCGAAAACTCTACTAAATTTTGTTCTACTAAAAGTGGTCCGTTTCGATGAGAAGCATCGATGAACCTCATGAATTAAATTATGCAGACCTCTGCAATTCTTCATGACTTTCCGTATGGTGTAGTGAGTACACCTCAAAATCGGAAGTCATGGGTTCGAACCATTGTCGTGAAACTTTAAATTATGTTATTGGAATATCAAAATTATGTTCCTCAAACATTCTCAAAATGTAAGTCAATAATGAGAAGGTCGAATTCTTCATTGAACAAACATGCCAATGAATTTGTTTAAGCCACACCCTCAATTTCCCCTGTGTAATAACATCGCACATTCATAATTGAAAGCTTAACCATTTTTTTGATTGCCTAACAATTGGCGAAATTTAATAAAGGGCTTTTCAGGTGAGGATGACTCATGATCCACACCTGTACATAAGCTTAATTATTTGTCGCGCAACGCGAGTCGACGGGTAAAATTATTTATGCTTGCGTAAGCGCGCATGGTCAGAAATGTGGTGAGGTTCGAAAATGGACAAATTTAATGATTTAAATTTGAGGTCGCTGCATTCCCCCACACTTACCAGCTAGATGTTTGTATTCTTGAAAAGCATTAAGAACATCTTTCGAAAGTTATTTGTAGGTTGAAATAATATTCCCAAAGTTAATAATTTGATTTGTGAAAAAAATACTTTGCAAAAAAACATAAAAATATATAAAAGGCTGGCTATAAAAAACTGATTTAAAAAAACATTGGGTCGGTTAATCTCCCCCACACTTATCAGCTAGATGATCGTCTGAAAGAAATGATCATCTATGGAAAGAATATTGTCGGGTGTAGTGATCGTGCGGTTTACAATTTGTTCTTCTTGTGCTTTCTTGTAAATTGCTTTATAATTATAATTGCTCTTTTGATTTTTCTACTGTAAAATTATTTTCATTACTCTTTTGATCTTCTCTCCTGTTGAATTACTTGAATTACTGTTTTGAACTTCTCTTGTAAAAATATTTTCGTTGAAACTGATTTAAATAAACTTGCATTTGAAATTAATTTTCATTATCTCTCCTTAAAAAAAATCATTGCATTTTTCCCACTGTAAGCAAAATCTGTTGTAGAACTGTGTTGATTGGCTGGTTGTTATCGTTGTCGTCTTCCATCAAAAATCGTCTTTATCGTGAGGCTATTCATTCCGCAGTGACTTGGTCATTTGGTCAGTTTTCGAGGCTAAGGTGTTGAATTTCGCCGATTAGTGCAATTGTCGTTTCCATCATGAATTATGCTTCATAACTCAACTGTGAGTTGACTGTGGTCAATTTTGAGAGTGCATTGACTTTTCACTTGCTGAGTATTGTGAATTGTTCGTAAATCCAGTATTTTTGTCCAAAATTGACTTTTCCAGTTGCTTTGTGTCTTTGACAATCTCAAATTATTGATATCGGTTGATGTAATTCTTTTTCCAAATGTTTAGGAAATGTTGTTTGTCCAAAATTGTCTTTTCGTGTAATTTGCAACTTTGGCTTTTGTAAATTGATGACATCGGATTATGTTATCATTTGTTCATCATGAACTTCTCCTTTTCAATAGTTTCAGACGTGCAGTATGATCTCAACTTGCATTTTTGTTGCATAATTGATG
The DNA here is from genome assembly GCF_016801865.2 of Culex pipiens pallens. Lineage (NCBI taxonomy): Eukaryota > Metazoa > Arthropoda > Insecta > Diptera > Culicidae > Culex > Culex pipiens. The sequence goes on from NC_068939.1 coordinate 112,901,994, forward strand.
TTTCGCATTTCAATCATCTTTGCTTCGCTTAATTCCACATTTCGCTTGGTAATTTGTTTTACGTGAGTGTCTCGTTACTAGAATTGTGTCATAATTCGACTTGATCCTCATTGATATGACCTTTTACAACAACATCAACACCGTTACCTGTCCAACCTCCCGCATGACTTTGCCACTCACCATCTTGCCATCACAAACTTCTGCATACGAACGCGTAGAACCTCTCAGCATACGAACGCGTCGATCATCCTTGTGTTTCGTCTCCCGTCTCTGTCATATTTTACTTCAGTTTCTACTTTTGTTTCTCCCACAAAAATGTCTTACTTGTTTTCTTCGCATGAACAATATTTTATAATTTTCAGGAATCTATCATTTACTTTCTGTGCAAAATTGAGATTCAAATTTACTTACAATCTTATAAATCTTGTTAATATTTTTAAATGAAATCAGTTCTATTATTTTCAATACTAAAAAAAAATCAGTTCTAATTGACTATTATTTTTATACTTGAATAAGAATAATTACTCTATAAAGTTTTTCATTGATCTATACATCCTATCATCTTATCATTGCAAAACTGCGCATGTTGAAATATCCTTTCTGTTCTTCCAACTTTTTATGAAATCTGTACATCACTTTGTGTTTTCAAATTTGTCAAACCAATTAAATTAATTCGTTTATTTGGGCAATTCGTAAATAATCTGAATTAGCACGAAAGTATTTGGTTCAATAATCTATGTAGAAATTTTCTGATTTTTTCCCACTGAATTTTATCAGTTTAAAGTTGTTTTTCCCTTGAAGCATTATTTATCCCTTGATTTTCCCTTGAAGCATTATTTATCCATTCCCTTTAATTATCATTTGACTAACCCCGTAAAGTGCAAATGTTTTGAAATGTTTTTAACATATTGAATCCCCCCATGGATTACAACTGTTTTAAAGCTATATTTGACATAAAACTCTCCCCATAGAGTACAATTGTCTACTTTTTAATCCCTTTGGCGTTGCTTTATCAGTTTATGTATCCCTAGATTGGAACTTTACCGTCCTTTTCGATCTTTTTAGATTCCCCACGATATACTTACAAATTTTACCTTTCCTTGAGCTGTAGTTCATATTCGTTCTTGTTGAAATTGTTGTCTTCTTGATCGTCTTTCAATGGTTTCCTGTAAATCCTTCGTATAAGCATATAACATTCTGAAAATAAATTCTTAATACTTTGTTAAGTAAATTATAAAACAAATGTTTACATTCAACATTCATTCTGGGGCGCGCCTCCCTTGTCCAATTATTCTCACACACATTCTTACTTGCATACATGTTGTTTTGAAACATTTAATAATCACACCATCTTCATTTGCTTGTCGTTGAAATTTCGTTATTGTTCAGTCCGTTTGATTTGTTTTTATTTGTAGTTAAAAATTGCATCATTGTTTTTCTAATACCCTGTTAACCCATTTTAGCTCAATTAAGTATGTTTCCAAAATTGCAACCCATCAGCTTCTTAATTGTTTTAACGTGTTTCATCACTGCTTCATTATTATGTTTATATTTGATCATAATCGCTTCACGTGTTTTTCAAAAAAAAAGTATAAACTCAGTACTGGTATTTTTCTTATTCTGTTTCTTGTTTAAACCCCATCAATTCAATCATTTATAAAAATTATCTTTCATCCCCAATTCATAACATTCTTGTTTGCGCATTTTTTTGATAATAATCATTCATATTTTGTTTAACTCAACATTAATTCATTTATCATATCAAATCAATCATATATTCTTTTTTCATGTTTATTTTTCTATATAAAAAAATCGGTATTTGTAACACATTTGTTTGATTCATTTAGTTCTCTTGATAACAATCGTTTTTTTTTGTTGTAATTCATCAATCATATCAATTCAATAAGTTTTTTATTATTATTATTTTTTTTGTTCAATATACATAAATAATCCCGTGTGTTAAAAATAAATATTTTCATTCAATGTAGTCTTTTGATATTAATCTTTTATGATACTATGTCATTCATTGCATAAATCGCTTATTTTTTTACTTTATTTTAATTGTACTGTAATTGTCATTTCAAAATATTTTTCTTGCATTGGAGCATTTAATTTTAAATTATGTTAAATGTATTTTAATAGGGTACATTGTGAACTATCATTTAGTGTTATGTTAATCATTATATTTTCTAAGTCTATTATTATGTACATCTTCAAATTTGTTTCCATTTTTAATAGTGGTCGTTTGATCGCTGTTAAATTTAACGATATCATAAGGGCCTCGCCACTTATTTTGTAACTTTTGACCAATTCCTGTCTGTACCATTTGTACCAAAACTCTATCTCCCCACATTGGTACCCAATCATTTGTCTTTTTGTCATAAATTTCCTTTCTTTTTTCTTTTGACAATATTAAGTTGTTTCTAGCAGTTTCATGAGCATCCTTGAATATATCTTTCATTGAACAAATATAGTCGTCATAATTTAAATCTGAATCATTGATTTTATAAATTGTGCTTGGTATAGTAGCTTTTCTTCCATACAAAAGTTCATAGGGAGAATATCCAGTTGATGAATTTTCGGTAGTGTTGTATTCAAACATAAAATATGGTATTAATTCATCCCAACATTGTGGATCTTTGCCAATAAAATTTCGTAAATAAACTTTCAACTCTCTATTTGATCTCTCTACTAAATTAGCTTGAGGATGATATGCACTTGTAACGATCTTTTTAATGTGCAATATTTTGCATGTATGTTGCAATAATTTGCTTACAAAGTTTGTACCTCGATCGGTTACAACTTCTTTAGGAGCACCAAATTTACAAACAAAGTTTTCGACAAAAGTTCTAGCAACAGTAGTACTTTCTTGGTTTTCCATGGGAGCTACAATCAAAAATCTTGTTAAATCATCTTGTATCACAAGTCCACAATTGTTTCCATTATTAGAAATTGGTAACATAACCACATCCATATAAATTTTATCAAAGGGTTCATACGATGTTGTCGTAATTTTCATTGGCATCTTATTTGCTGGCCATATTTTATTCTTTTGACAAGAATCACATTGCTTTACATAATTCAAAACATCTCTTCGCATATTTTCCCATGTAAAAAGAGGACTCATTCTTTTAATCATTCGTTTACCTCCGACATGACCACCCAACGGTGCGTCGTGAAAATCTTTAAGCACTTGATCTCTGTCTTCTGGCTTTACATAAATTCGTTCATTTTCTGTTGCATATAGTGTAAATGACTTTGAAAGTTTCATTGCGAAAAATCGTAATAAGTTTAGTTCCAACTCTGTTTTAAATATTCTATGAGAAATAACTTGTATAACTGATGCATCTTTAGCAAAATCAGGATAATCTTTAAAGCTTTTAAATAAACCATCGAAAAATTCTTCATTTTTAACTGCTGAACGATATGTTCCATTCAAAATTAAACCCCAAATTTTCTTTTGCGGGAATACAAATATATTTTCATTGGTGTAATCCTTAAAACCATGTGGAAGGTCAATGTATTTACTCAATTCTTTGTGTACCGTAACACTGTTTAATATCATAAATGTAGCTTCGGCTTGTTCAAATGGTATAATATTTTTAGAAAATTTTAAAACGGTAAAATCGATATCTGTATCTTGGAAATCCTTGTAGGTAAATGTTTTATCGTTGCTATCATCGTCGTTATCTAAATTTATGTCAATTTGTTGAAGTCCATTCATATTATTATTCCAATTAGTGTTGTTTCTAGATAAATTCTTTCTGTTTGAAGTATTTGTTGTGTTTTGATTATCTGAAATATTTTGTCTATTTTGTTTTGCTTGTTGACGAGTTGTAATTGCTACTAATTTTGATGCTTGTTTATCATCTGCATGATCTTCATCATTATTTAAACGTGAGAGAAAATCTGCAACCACATTTTCCTTTCCTTGCTTGTAGCGAATTTCACATCCAATGCCTTGGATTTTCAAACGAAGCTTTGTCAACGTTGGTGAAGTTTCCTTCAAATGCCATAGAGCTACTAACGGTCTATGATCTGTGTAAACGATAAAATCTTGGTTATAAATAAAATGTTTGAAGTGGTCTACTGCCCAAACAATAGCTAGTAGTTCCTTCTCAATGGTGAAATAATTTCTTTCAGCCCCGATAAGCGCACGACTTGCGTAAGCGATGGGGTGATCATTTGATTTCTCATTAGTAAGAACTGCTCCGATAGCATAATCGCTAGCATCAGTTGTCAAAACAAATTTGTCATTGTAGTTTGGTCTAACTAAAACTGGTTCTGAAATTAAATAGTTTTTTAATTCTTCAAAAGCATTTTCACACTCTTCTGTCCAAATAAATTTCACATTTTTCTTTAATAATGCATTAAGTGGCTTACGTTTATCTGCAATGTTTGGAATAAATTTTCCATAAAAATTAACAGTTCCCAAAAATGATCTCACATGTTTTATCGTCTGCGGCCTTTTCATGTTTTTGATTGTATCAATATTTTCACTTGTTGGTCGAATCCCTTCTTCACTAATAATATGACCTAAATATCTGACTTCTTTGTGTAAAATTTTACATTTTGATGGTTCAACTTTTAAATTATGTTCATGTAATGCATTCAAAACTTTATACAAATTTTCATTGTGTTCTTCGATAGTTCTACCGAAAACAATAATATCATCCAAGTATACAAACGCATTAACTGGTTGTATTTCATAAATAAGTGTGAATGTAAATTTTTGAAATGTTGATGGACTATTTTTCAGTCCCATTGGCATTCTTAAAAATTCATAATGTCCTAAAAACGTTGAAAAAGCGGTTTTCGCAGCATCCTTTGGGTTAATTGGGATTTGATAAAATCCTGATTTCAAGTCAATGGTTGAGAAATATCGAGCTTCTCCAATACTGTCCAAAATTTCGCTAATAAGCGGTATAGGATACACAAATGGTTTAGTAATTGTATTTAGGTCTCGAAAATCCACTACAATTCTGTAGCGTTTATTGCCTTCGGCGTCTAAGTCTTTCTTTGGGATGCATAATACCGGTGCATTCCACGGACTTTTACTTGGGCGTATTATCCCTAATTTTAGCATTTCTTCCACTTGTTCTTCTACGTGTTTCTTGGTAGCTTCAGGAAATCTATATTGTCTTTTATTAATTGGAATTTCAGTTGTTGTCTCTATATCGTGCATGGTTAAATTGGTATAAGTCAACTCGTCACCCTCTAAATAAAATATTTCATTAAAATCATTCAAAATATTATTAATTTCTTGACTGATATCACCTTTCAAGTGGTCTGTTTTAACCAATTCATAAATTTTTCTCATTCTGTCGTTGCCTGTAAGTTTCTCATGCTTCATGTTTTCAATCACATCATAATCTCGATCGTTTTCTAAATTCATCTCTTTTGGGTAATCTTGGTTATCATCATCAATTTCAATTTGATCGTCATAATACTCTTCAATGCACGGTTGGATTCTGCCATTGCAGCCATTGTCATTATCATAATTATTTCCATTATTTTCATCATAATTTGTATTAAAATTGTCATAACTGTTTGCTCCAATACCTGTCATATTTACTTTGTTTATATTTTCAATGTCATTGTTTCTAAATAAATTGGTCATTGCATGATTATGATATTGCATATTTTTTGTATCAGGCGTTCGTAAAACTATGTAGTCGAAACTTTGACTAATATATAAGGTGTATTTCTTTAGAAAATTTGCTCCAAGAATTGCATCATCAGCGAAATGCTTCAAAATGTAGAACTTTTCCTCGTATTTTGAATTTCCTATCAATAAAATCATATTTACAGATCCTACTGTATCTTCTGCTATTCCATGAACCCCTCTAATGGAAATTCTATCGTTGAAATCAATGTTAGTTAAACGCATATTACTAACCACATCCCATCTTACAAAATTGTTACATGATGCGGAGTCAATTATAAATTTGTGAAATTTTGTTGGCCTTGCCAAGGTAGCAATATTTGCATAAAATATCGAATCATTATTGAAATTGATTTTTAATGTTTCATGTGGTGGAATGTATTCTTTAAATTGCATTTTAAAATTATTTGGAATTTGATTTTTATTGCGTCGACTATTTGTATAAGTTCGTTTTAAAGTGCTCTTTGCAGTATTCGTTTTATAACATTCATAAAATTTGTTAGCTTGATAATTATTTCTTTGATTAAAATTTGTATTTTTATTGTACCTGAAATTTCTGAATTTTCTGTCAAAATTAAGGTTTGAATTTTCAGTACTAGCAAGTAACCTTTGTTCGAGAGTTCTTAAAGACTCTCTGTCAATTCGTTCATTTTCTAAAAATTCTAGCAAATTTTCTAACTTCATATGACGGTTATTCGTGGCAATTTCTTTGATATCATTATTTATAATTCCAACTATAAAGTGGCTTTTTAAGCTATAAGCTGTAAATGAATTTTCGTTGTAACTTTGATCAATTTTTATGATTTCGTATTTTATGTCAAGAACTCTTCCTGCATATGATTTAAATGATTCATCCCGTCCTTGTTTCAGAGTTTCAATTTGTTCAATTATGCTACCAAAAGTAGTTTTGATACCAAACTCTCTAATTAAATTTGCCTTGGTTTCTTCCCAAGTGCTTGCATAAATTCGGTTAATACGTGCTGCTGCTTTAAATTTTAGTTTCATAAAAACAATATTTAAAAATTTACTCTGATCTTCGCCTTCAGGAATTTGATCAGCATAATAATCTATTAATATTAAAAATTGCTCCAGTGAGTCTAATGACCCATCAAATTCTGGAATAAGCTGGATTAAATCCGTCATCTCCAAATTCGCCATCATTAACGGTGCACATCAACAAGAGCTTTTGCACCAAGATTTTTGTTACAGATATTTTAGTATTTTCGAAACTACGGGAACTATCGATATAATGTTTTATTCATCCCCTAAAGTACTGTCTACTAAGTGATTTACAACAAAATTTGCCTGTTTTTACAATCAGATTTGTGCAGGATTGGGTCCGTAAGTTTGTCAATTTTGGCATAAGAAGACAACAACTTCCTTGGTTGCTGTGCACCCTTTTAAGCGTGTTTTTAACTATTTACATCAAATTTCGGTATAACTTTTGTTTACTCACCCTAAACTGCCAGATTTCCATGGTCGTCTTCTTGGTTGTCCGATGTGGCTGATTTTCGTCTCCAGTTGGTCCAGATGATCTCGTCATTGTTGAATCCCTAATGCTGTCCATCGTTGGCCGGTTTCGAAATTTTCGATGCTTCTGCCATTGGTCGAGCCCGTTTTGGTTCCATATCGTACTGCTGCACGTTTGCTTCCATCTTAGAACTCCTCACATAACATTTTCTTCAATTTAACTTTTTTTTTACACTATTTTAACTGTTTGTTATTTCGCGAAATCATTCTGTTCATTAACTTTCACACATAGTCACATTTTCAACTCTCGGTTTTGTCCAATCATAATGGCGTGTCCAAACACACACAGCGTTGCTTTCCGCTAGTCACCACCTGAACGGCCCGAGCGGTTTAGGCTTTCAGGATTTTTGTGATATTTACTCGTAGAGTCAAAACAGATCAGTAAACTTCACTTATCTGTATATTACACTTTTTGAAGATTACATTTTTGCGGTAACACTTTCAACTTTTACGCGCACGATCACATCACTTTGCATTGAGATCTTCGTCGAACCAGTTCTCTACGTTGAAGCCAGACTTGTCCTCCAGACCTCTTCGCCGAGCCATGCCAGACCCGAACTCTGCTACGTCCCTGGTTGACTCCACGGCGGCTAAGTCCCGGCGGACTCTTCCCAGCGGCTAAGTCCCGGCGGACTCTTCACAGCGGCTAAGTCCCGGCGGACTCTTCACAGCGGCTAAGTCCCGGCGGACTCTTCACAGCGGCTAAGTCCCGGCGGACTCTTCCCAGCGGCTAAGTCCCGGCGGACTGCGGCCTCCACCGCTAAGTCCGGCTGGACTGGGGCCTCTGCTACTGGTGGCTGCTGGCGGGTCCGGCTGGTCTGGGGCTTCTTCAGGATCTGGAACTGGACTGGGCTTGAACTGGCTGGAACTGACTGGAACTAACTGGAACTAACTGCAACTAACTGCCCTCCTCAAGAATTTTGGGGTTTTTATAGTCAGTCCCCGAAAACTCTACTAAATTTTGTTCTACTAAAAGTGGTCCGTTTCGATGAGAAGCATCGATGAACCTCATGAATTAAATTATGCAGACCTCTGCAATTCTTCATGACTTTCCGTATGGTGTAGTGAGTACACCTCAAAATCGGAAGTCATGGGTTCGAACCATTGTCGTGAAACTTTAAATTATGTTATTGGAATATCAAAATTATGTTCCTCAAACATTCTCAAAATGTAAGTCAATAATGAGAAGGTCGAATTCTTCATTGAACAAACATGCCAATGAATTTGTTTAAGCCACACCCTCAATTTCCCCTGTGTAATAACATCGCACATTCATAATTGAAAGCTTAACCATTTTTTTGATTGCCTAACAATTGGCGAAATTTAATAAAGGGCTTTTCAGGTGAGGATGACTCATGATCCACACCTGTACATAAGCTTAATTATTTGTCGCGCAACGCGAGTCGACGGGTAAAATTATTTATGCTTGCGTAAGCGCGCATGGTCAGAAATGTGGTGAGGTTCGAAAATGGACAAATTTAATGATTTAAATTTGAGGTCGCTGCATTCCCCCACACTTACCAGCTAGATGTTTGTATTCTTGAAAAGCATTAAGAACATCTTTCGAAAGTTATTTGTAGGTTGAAATAATATTCCCAAAGTTAATAATTTGATTTGTGAAAAAAATACTTTGCAAAAAAACATAAAAATATATAAAAGGCTGGCTATAAAAAACTGATTTAAAAAAACATTGGGTCGGTTAATCTCCCCCACACTTATCAGCTAGATGATCGTCTGAAAGAAATGATCATCTATGGAAAGAATATTGTCGGGTGTAGTGATCGTGCGGTTTACAATTTGTTCTTCTTGTGCTTTCTTGTAAATTGCTTTATAATTATAATTGCTCTTTTGATTTTTCTACTGTAAAATTATTTTCATTACTCTTTTGATCTTCTCTCCTGTTGAATTACTTGAATTACTGTTTTGAACTTCTCTTGTAAAAATATTTTCGTTGAAACTGATTTAAATAAACTTGCATTTGAAATTAATTTTCATTATCTCTCCTTAAAAAAAATCATTGCATTTTTCCCACTGTAAGCAAAATCTGTTGTAGAACTGTGTTGATTGGCTGGTTGTTATCGTTGTCGTCTTCCATCAAAAATCGTCTTTATCGTGAGGCTATTCATTCCGCAGTGACTTGGTCATTTGGTCAGTTTTCGAGGCTAAGGTGTTGAATTTCGCCGATTAGTGCAATTGTCGTTTCCATCATGAATTATGCTTCATAACTCAACTGTGAGTTGACTGTGGTCAATTTTGAGAGTGCATTGACTTTTCACTTGCTGAGTATTGTGAATTGTTCGTAAATCCAGTATTTTTGTCCAAAATTGACTTTTCCAGTTGCTTTGTGTCTTTGACAATCTCAAATTATTGATATCGGTTGATGTAATTCTTTTTCCAAATGTTTAGGAAATGTTGTTTGTCCAAAATTGTCTTTTCGTGTAATTTGCAACTTTGGCTTTTGTAAATTGATGACATCGGATTATGTTATCATTTGTTCATCATGAACTTCTCCTTTTCAATAGTTTCAGACGTGCAGTATGATCTCAACTTGCATTTTTGTTGCATAATTGATGTTTCGCATTTCAATCATCTTTGCTTCGCTTAATTCCACATTTCGATTGGTAATTTGTTTTACGTGAGTGTCTCGTTACTAGAATTGTGTCATAATTCGACTTGATCCTCATTGATATGACCTTTTACAACAACATCAACACCGTTACCTGTCCAACCTCCCGCATGACTTTGCCACTCACCATCTTGCCATCACAAACTTCTGCATACGAACGCGTAGAACCTCTCAGCATACGAACGCGTCGATCATCCTTGTGTTTCGTCTCCCGTCTCTGTCATATTTTACTTCAGTTTCTACTTTTGTTTCTCCCACAAAAATGTCTTACTTGTTTTCTTCGCATGAACAATATTTTATAATTTTCAGGAATCTATCATTTACTTTCTGTGCAAAATTGAGATTCAAATTTACTTACAATCTTATAAATCTTGTTAATATTTTTAAATGAAATCAGTTCTATTATTTTCAATACTAAAAAAAAATCAGTTCTAATTGACTATTATTTTTATACTTGAATAAGAATAATTACTCTATAAAGTTTTTCATTGATCTATACATCCTATCATCTTATCATTGCAAAACTGCGCATGTTGAAATATCCTTTCTGTTCTTCCAACTTTTTATGAAATCTGTACATCACTTTGTGTTTTCAAATTTGTCAAACCAATTAAATTAATTCGTTTATTTGGGCAATTCGTAAATAATCTGAATTAGCACGAAAGTATTTGGTTCAATAATCTATGTAGAAATTTTCTGATTTTTTCCCACTGAATTTTATCAGTTTAAAGTTGTTTTTCCCTTGAAGCATTATTTATCCCTTGATTTTCCCTTGAAGCATTATTTATCCATTCCCTTTAATTATCATTTGACTAACCCCGTAAAGTGCAAATGTTTTGAAATGTTTTTAACATATTGAATCCCCCCATGGATTACAACTGTTTTAAAGCTATATTTGACATAAAACTCTCCCCATAGAGTACAATTGTCTACTTTTTAATCCCTTTGGCGTTGCTTTATCAGTTTATGTATCCCTAGATTGGAACTTTACCGTCCTTTTCGATCTTTTTAGATTCCCCACGATATACTTACAAATTTTACCTTTCCTTGAGCTGTAGTTCATATTCGTTCTTGTTGAAATTGTTGTCTTCTTGATCGTCTTTCAATGGTTTCCTGTAAATCCTTCGTATAAGCATATAACATTCTGAAAATAAATTCTTAATACTTTGTTAAGTAAATTATAAAACAAATGTTTACATTCAACATTCATTCTGGGGCGCGCCTCCCTTGTCCAATTATTCTCACACACATTCTTACTTGCATACATGTTGTTTTGAAACATTTAATAATCACACCATCTTCATTTGCTTGTCGTTGAAATTTCGTTATTGTTCAGTCCGTTTGATTTGTTTTTATTTGTAGTTAAAAATTGCATCATTGTTTTTCTAATACCCTGTTAACCCATTTTAGCTCAATTAAGTATGTTTCCAAAATTGCAACCCATCAGCTTCTTAATTGTTTTAACGTGTTTCATCACTGCTTCATTATTATGTTTATATTTGATCATAATCGCTTCACGTGTTTTTCAAAAAAAAAGTATAAACTCAGTACTGGTATTTTTCTTATTCTGTTTCTTGTTTAAACCCCATCAATTCAATCATTTATAAAAATTATCTTTCATCCCCAATTCATAACATTCTTGTTTGCGCATTTTTTTGATAATAATCATTCATATTTTGTTTAACTCAACATTAATTCATTTATCATATCAAATCAATCATATATTCTTTTTTCATGTTTATTTTTCTATATTAAAAAAATCGGTATTTGTAACACATTTGTTTGATTCATTTAGTTCTCTTGATAACAATCGTTTTTTTTTTTTGTAATTCATCAATCATATCAATTCAATAAGTTTTTTATTATTATTATTTTTTTGTTCAATATACATAAATAATCCCGTGTGTTAAAAATAAATATTTTCATTCAATGTAGTCTTTTGATATTAATCTTTTATGATACTATGTCATTCATTGCATAAATCGCTTATTTTTTTACTTTATTTTAATTGTACTGTAATTGTCATTTCAAAATATTTTTCTTGCATTGGAGCATTTAATTTTAAATTATGTTAAATGTATTTTAATACGGGTACATTGTGAACTATCATTTAGTGTTATGTTAATCATTATATTTTCTAAGTCTATTATTATGTACATCTTCAAATTTGTTTCCATTTTTAATAGTGGTCGTTTGATCGCTGTTAAATTTAACGATATCATAAGGGCCTCGCCACTTATTTTGTAACTTTTGACCAATTCCTGTCTGTACCATTTGTACCAAAACTCTATCTCCCCACATTGGTACCCAATCATTTGTCTTTTTGTCATAAATTTCCTTTCTTTTTTCTTTTGACAATATTAAGTTGTTTCTAGCAGTTTCATGAGCATCCTTGAATATATCTTTCATTGAACAAATATAGTCGTCATAATTTAAATCTGAATCATTGATTTTATAAATTGTGCTTGGTATAGTAGCTTTTCTTCCATACAAAAGTTCATAGGGAGAATATCCAGTTGATGAATTTTCGGTAGTGTTGTATTCAAACATAAAATATGGTATTAATTCATCCCAACATTGTGGATCTTTGCCAATAAAATTTCGTAAATAAACTTTCAACTCTCTATTTGATCTCTCTACTAAATTAGCTTGAGGATGATATGCACTTGTAACGATCTTTTTAATGTGCAATATTTTGCATGTATGTTGCAATAATTTGCTTACAAAGTTTGTACCTCGATCGGTTACAACTTCTTTAGGAGCACCAAATTTACAAACAAAGTTTTCGACAAAAGTTCTAGCAACAGTAGTACTTTCTTGGTTTTCCATGGGAGCTACAATCAAAAATCTTGTTAAATCATCTTGTATCACAAGTCCACAATTGTTTCCATTATTAGAAATTGGTAACATAACCACATCCATATAAATTTTATCAAAGGGTTCATACGATGTTGTCGTAATTTTCATTGGCATCTTATTTGCTGGCCATATTTTATTCTTTTGACAAGAATCACATTGCTTTACATAATTCAAAACATCTCTTCGCATATTTTCCCATGTAAAAAGAGGACTCATTCTTTTAATCATTCGTTTACCTCCGACATGACCACCCAACGGTGCGTCGTGAAAATCTTTAAGCACTTGATCTCTGTCTTCTGGCTTTACATAAATTCGTTCATTTTCTGTTGCATATAGTGTAAATGACTTTGAAAGTTTCATTGCGAAAAATCGTAATAAGTTTAGTTCCAACTCTGTTTTAAATATTCTATGAGAAATAACTTGTATAACTGATGCATCTTTAGCAAAATCAGGATAATCTTTAAAGCTTTTAAATAAACCATCGAAAAATTCTTCATTTTTAACTGCTGAACGATATGTTCCATTCAAAATTAAACCCCAAATTTTCTTTTGCGGGAATACAAATATATTTTCATTGGTGTAATCCTTAAAACCATGTGGAAGGTCAATGTATTTACTCAATTCTTTGTGTACCGTAACACTGTTTAATATCATAAATGTAGCTTCGGCTTGTTCAAATGGTATAATATTTTTAGAAAATTTTAAAACGGTAAAATCGATATCTGTATCTTGGAAATCCTTGTAGGTAAATGTTTTATCGTTGCTATCATCGTCGTTATCTAAATTTATGTCAATTTGTTGAAGTCCATTCATATTATTATTCCAATTAGTGTTGTTTCTAGATAAATTCTTTCTGTTTGAAGTATTTGTTGTGTTTTGATTATCTGAAATATTTTGTCTATTTTGTTTTGCTTGTTGACGAGTTGTAATTGCTACTAATTTTGATGCTTGTTTATCATCTGCATGATCTTCATCATTATTTAAACGTGAGAGAAAATCTGCAACCACATTTTCCTTTCCTTGCTTGTAGCGAATTTCACATCCAATGCCTTGGATTTTCAAACGAAGCTTTGTCAACGTTGGTGAAGTTTCCTTCAAATGCCATAGAGCTACCAACGGTCTATGATCTGTGTAAACGATAAAATCTTGGTTATAAATAAAATGTTTGAAGTGGTCTACTGCCCAAACAATAGCTAGTAGTTCCTTCTCAATGGTGAAATAATTTCTTTCAGCCCCGATAAGCGCACGACTTGCGTAAGCGATGGGGTGATCATTTGATTTCTCATTAGTAAGAACTGCTCCGATAGCATAATCGCTAGCATCAGTTGTCAAAACAAATTTGTCATTGTAGTTTGGTCTAACTAAAACTGGTTCTGAAATTAAATAGTTTTTTAATTCTTCAAAAGCATTTTCACACTCTTCTGTCCAAATAAATTTCACATTTTTCTTTAATAATGCATTAAGTGGCTTACGTTTATCTGCAATGTTTGGAATAAATTTTCCATAAAAATTAACAGTTCCCAAAAATGATCTCACATGTTTTATCGTCTGCGGCCTTTTCATGTTTTTGATTGTATCAATATTTTCACTTGTTGGTCGAATCCCTTCTTCACTAATAATATGACCTAAATATCTGACTTCTTTGTGTAAAATTTTACATTTTGATGGTTCAACTTTTAAATTATGTTCATGTAATGCATTCAAAACTTTATACAAATTTTCATTGTGTTCTTCGATAGTTCTACCGAAAACAATAATATCATCCAAGTATACAAACGCATTAACTGGTTGTATTTCATAAATAAGTGTGAATGTAAATTTTTGAAATGTTGATGGACTATTTTTCAGTCCCATTGGCATTCTTAAAAATTCATAATGTCCTAAAAACGTTGAAAAAGCGGTTTTCGCAGCATCCTTTGGGTTAATTGGGATTTGATAAAATCCTGATTTCAAGTCAATGGTTGAGAAATATCGAGCTTCTCCAATACTGTCCAAAATTTCGCTAATAAGCGGTATAGGATACACAAATGGTTTAGTAATTGTATTTAGGTCTCGAAAATCCACTACAATTCTGTAGCGTTTATTGCCTTCGGCGTCTAAGTCTTTCTTTGGGATGCATAATACCGGTGCATTCCACGGACTTTTACTTGGGCGTATTATCCCTAATTTTAGCATTTCTTCCACTTGTTCTTCTACGTGTTTCTTGGTAGCTTCAGGAAATCTATATTGTCTTTTATTAATTGGAATTTCAGTTGTTGTCTCTATATCGTGCATGGTTAAATTGGTATAAGTCAACTCGTCACCCTCTAAATAAAATATTTCATTAAAATCATTCAAAATATTATTAATTTCTTGACTGATATCACCTTTCAAGTGGTCTGTTTTAACCAATTCATAAATTTTTCTCATTCTGTCGTTGCCTGTAAGTTTCTCATGCTTCATGTTTTCAATCACATCATAATCTCGATCGTTTTCTAAATTCATCTCTTTTGGGTAATCTTGGTTATCATCATCAATTTCAATTTGATCGTCATAATACTCTTCAATGCACGGTTGGATTCTGCCATTGCAGCCATTGTCATTATCATAATTATTTCCATTATTTTCATCATAATTTGTATTAAAATTGTCATAACTGTTTGCTCCAATACCTGTCATATTTACTTTGTTTATATTTTCAATGTCATTGTTTCTAAATAAATTGGTCATTGCATGATTATGATATTGCATATTTTTTGTATCAGGCGTTCGTAAAACTATGTAGTCGAAACTTTGACTAATATATAAGGTGTATTTCTTTAGAAAATTTGCTCCAAGAATTGCATCATCAGCGAAATGCTTCAAAATGTAGAACTTTTCCTCGTATTTTGAATTTCCTATCAATAAAATCATATTTACAGATCCTACTGTATCTTCTGCTATTCCATGAACCCCTCTAATGGAAATTCTATCGTTGAAATCAATGTTAGTTAAACGCATATTACTAACCACATCCCATCTTACAAAATTGTTACATGATGCGGAGTCAATTATAAATTTGTGAAATTTTGTTGGCCTTGCCAAGGTAGCAATATTTGCATAAAATATCGAATCATTATTGAAATTGATTTTTAATGTTTCATGTGGTGGAATGTATTCTTTAAATTGCATTTTAAAATTATTTGGAATTTGATTTTTATTGCGTCGACTATTTGTATAAGTTCGTTTTAAAGTGCTCTTTGCAGTATTCGTTTTATAACATTCATAAAATTTGTTAGCTTGATAATTATTTCTTTGATTAAAATTTGTATTTTTATTGTACCTGAAATTTCTGAATTTTCTGTCAAAATTAAGGTTTGAATTTTCAGTACTAGCAAGTAACCTTTGTTCGAGAGTTCTTAAAGACTCTCTGTCAATTCGTTCATTTTCTAAAAATTCTAGCAAATTTTCTAACTTCATATGACGGTTATTCGTGGCAATTTCTTTGATATCATTATTTATAATTCCAACTATAAAGTGGCTTTTTAAGCTATAAGCTGTAAATGAATTTTCGTTGTAACTTTGATCAATTTTTATGATTTCGTATTTTATGTCAAGAACTCTTCCTGCATATGATTTAAATGATTCATCCCGTCCTTGTTTCAGAGTTTCAATTTGTTCAATTATGCTACCAAAAGTAGTTTTGATACCAAACTCTCTAATTAAATTTGCCTTGGTTTCTTCCCAAGTGCTTGCATAAATTCGGTTAATACGTGCTGCTGCTTTAAATTTTAGTTTCATAAAAACAATATTTAAAAATTTACTCTGATCTTCGCCTTCAGGAATTTGATCAGCATAATAATCTATTAATATTAAAAATTGCTCCAGTGAGTCTAATGACCCATCAAATTCTGGAATAAGCTGGATTAAATCCGTCATCTCCAAATTCGCCATCATTAACGGTGCACATCAACAAGAGCTTTTGCACCAAGATTTTTGTTACAGATATTTTAGTATTTTCGAAACTACGGGAACTATCGATATAATGTTTTATTCATCCCCTAAAGTACTGTCTACTAAGTGATTTACAACAAAATTTGCCTGTTTTTACAATCAGATTTGTGCAGGATTGGGTCCGTAAGTTTGTCAATTTTGGCATAAGAAGACAACAACTTCCTTGGTTGCTGTGCACCCTTTTAAGCGTGTTTTTAACTATTTACATCAAATTTCGGTATAACTTTTGTTTACTCACCCTAAACTGCCAGATTTCCATGGTCGTCTTCTTGGTTGTCCGATGTGGCTGATTTTCGTCTCCAGTTGGTCCAGATGATCTCGTCATTGTTGAATCCCTAATGCTGTCCATCGCTGGCCGGTTTCGAAATTTTCGATGCTTCTGCCATTGGTCGAGCCCGTTTTGGTTCCATATCGTACTGCTGCACGTTTGCTTCCATCTTAGAACTCCTCACATAACATTTTCTTCAATTTAACTTTTTTTTTACACTATTTTAACTGTTTGTTATTTCGCGAAATCATTCTGTTCATTAACTTTCACACATAGTCACATTTTCAACTCTCGGTTTTGTCCAATCATAATGGCGTGTCCAAACACACACAGCGTTGCTTTCCGCTAGTCACCACCTGAACGGCCCGAGCGGTTTAGGCTTTCAGGATTTTTGTGATATTTACTCGTAGAGTCAAAACAGATCAGTAAACTTCACTTATCTGTATATTACACTTTTTGAAGATTACATTTTTGCGGTAACACTTTCAACTTTTACGCGCACGATCACATCACTTTGCATTGAGATCTTCGTCGAACCAGTTCTCTACGTTGAAGCCAGACTTGTCCTCCAGACCTCTTCGCCGAGCCATGCCAGACCCGAACTCTGCTACGTCCCTGGTTGACTCCACGGCGGCTAAGTCCCGGCGGACTCTTCCCAGCGGCTAAGTCCCGGCGGACTCTTCACAGCGGCTAAGTCCCGGCGGACTCTTCACAGCGGCTAAGTCCCGGCGGACTCTTCACAGCGGCTAAGTCCCGGCGGACTCTTCCCAGCGGCTAAGTCCCGGCGGACTGCGGCCTCCACCGCTAAGTCCGGCTGGACTGGGGCCTCTGCTACTGGTGGCTGCTGGCGGGTCCGGCTGGTCTGGGGCTTCTTCAGGATCTGGAACTGGACTGGGCTTGAACTGGCTGGAACTGACTGGAACTAACTGGAACTAACTGCAACTAACTGCCCTCCTCAAGAATTTTGGGGTTTTTATAGTCAGTCCCCGAAAACTCTACTAAATTTTGTTCTACTAAAAGTGGTCCGTTTCGATGAGAAGCATCGATGAACCTCATGAATTAAATTATGCAGACCTCTGCAATTCTTCATGACTTTCCGTATGGTGTAGTGAGTACACCTCAAAATCGGAAGTCATGGGTTCGAACCATTGTCGTGAAACTTTAAATTATGTTATTGGAATATCAAAATTATGTTCCTCAAACATTCTCAAAATGTAAGTCAATAATGAGAAGGTCGAATTCTTCATTGAACAAACATGCCAATGAATTTGTTTAAGCCACACCCTCAATTTCCCCTGTGTAATAACATCGCACATTCATAATTGAAAGCTTAACCATTTTTTTGATTGCCTAACAATTGGCGAAATTTAATAAAGGGCTTTTCAGGTGAGGATGACTCATGATCCACACCTGTACATAAGCTTAATTATTTGTCGCGCAACGCGAGTCGACGGGTAAAATTATTTATGCTTGCGTAAGCGCGCATGGTCAGAAATGTGGTGAGGTTCGAAAATGGACAAATTTAATGATTTAAATTTGAGGTCGCTGCACAATCAATCTGCCGTCGGTAATGTCGATAATTGTCGGTAACGGGCAAAAATGTCATACCCCTATAGCGCAAAAAATGCATGAGGACAGTTTTCATCCAGATTCTGATATACTTTTATGCCGCCATGTATCACAATCATGCGACCGCCGGTTGGGTGAAGGTGAAACATTAAAGTGCGTTTTTCTCGGAACGTCAAGCGACGTACGGCAAGTTAGCACGACGTTGTCGATTTGTAGTGCGTCATTCCCATGGAATGCATTGAAACATCACAAACTAAAAAGCGGCCAGGCCTGCTGCACAAAGTTGTATCGCAGAGAGATGATTCGTTGAAGTGCACCCTCTGGAATGTGACATTGTATTTCCACTTATGCCCTGGACTAGGCCTCCACGAACCGGCTCGCCGGTTGTTGTCCTGTCCGGCGCGTCGATCCAGATGATTGTGGGCGGGCACTGTCGGTTCCCTCGTGTTCAACGTCGAGCACGGTCGGGTACAACTCCGTCGGCTTCCTACTGGTCTGGAACTGGAAAAAAAAGGCAATTTCACTAGCGATTCTGGAGCAACAAATTTACCGTGACAGACCGTTGGAAATGGTCGTTGGCTGGGTACGGGTGCTTCTGCCTCGCCAATTCAACGCTCGACCGGGTGTTTGGCGATGTAACAAGATGGTGGTGTGCGCGTTCAGCCTCGCAGAGCTAGCGCAC
This sequence comes from Culex pipiens pallens, assembly GCF_016801865.2. Classification (NCBI taxonomy): domain Eukaryota; kingdom Metazoa; phylum Arthropoda; class Insecta; order Diptera; family Culicidae; genus Culex; species Culex pipiens. The sequence goes on from NC_068939.1 coordinate 112,921,165, forward strand.
GCCGGTGGTTGTTGACTTCTCCGGCGCGTTCCCTCGCGTTCAGCCTCCACGATCCGGCTCGCAGGTTGTTGTCCTATCCGGCGCGTCGATCCAGGTGATTGTGGGCGGGCACAGTCGGTTCCCTTGCGTTCAACCTCCCTGAATCAGCTAGCAGGTTGGTCAACCTTTTCCAGATGTCTTCTCCGGCGGAAATCGCGTTAAACGTCGAGCACGGTCGGGTTCAACTCCGTCGGCTTCCTACTGGTCTAGAACTGGAAAAAAAAGTCAACTGAAACTGAAGAGAAAATGAGGAATTAGTGCACAAAAATCGTTTTATTTTATGCAAAAATACTTACGTTGTGCTTCTTCGCGATGCTGGCACTAAAATGACTCGTGGCTTTTTGTTCAAAATGGCGGCAAGTTGAGTCAAAGAAAATCAAGCACACGCATACACGGAAACGATATAGACCGTGTATAATACACACTAGAGGGTGACGATTCTCGAGATTTTCAATATCCCGAGAATCGAGAGTTGAATTTTGCAATTTCCCGGGAATTCCCGGGACCCGGGATTTTTTTTCAATTATGCCAAAAGTGCCAATAATTTAAAAAGAATAATAAAAAAAATTGTTTTTTTTTTCAACAATTTTAGTTACAAATAGTTAATAATTATTTAATTAAACGTTAATTTAAGTAAAAAAGTAAAAAAAAAATAATATAAAGTAATTTTAGTAGCCTCATTATTGAGGGACTATTTCTTCCTTTTGATCTTCATTCTGAATCTGTTTATACAAGATCGTTTAATGAGCTTATTTGGACCCAACATTGTAGTTTCAAATGTTTAGGAATCATCATTCGCACTAAGTGATTTTTCAAAAGTTAATAGATTTTTGTGAAGTTAAAATGTAGCAGATATTAAATTTCCTTGCAGTGGCATTTTTACAATATGATAAATAACGACTCAAAACAACAATTTAAAGTTGTTTAGAGAAGGAAAATTAAGATCAACTGTAAATATTCACTGATGAAATTTTTACAGTTGTCAGAAAATCCCGCATGTTCACAATTGCTGTACCTGAACTTTACAACGCAAGAGCTTTAATTTTTTTTTTAAATATAATTTAATATTAAGGTAGATGCGAGCCGGGAACCGTGGTGTAGGGGTAAGCGTGATTGCCTCTCACCCAGTCGGCCTGGGTTCGATCCCAGACGGTCCCGATGGCATTTTTCGAGACGAGATTTGTCTGATCACGCCTTCCGTCGGACAGGGAAGTAAATGTTGGTCCCGGTCTAACTTGGAGGTTAGGTCGTTAGCTCAGTCCAGGTGTAGGAGTCGTCTCCCTGGGTCCTGTCTCAGTGGAGTCGCTGGTAGGCAGTTGGACTAACAATCCAAAGGTCGTCAGTTCGAATCCCGGGGTGGATGGAAGCTAAGGTGTAAAAAGAGGTTTGCAATTGCCTCAACAATCAAGCCTTCGAACACCTAGTTTCGAGTAGGAATCTCGCAATCGAGAACGCCAAGGCAATGCTGTAGAGCGAATAATTTGATTTTGATTTTTTTGCGAGTCACAAAATGACTATATGGCACCAAAAAAAAAAAAGAGGAGGATATGAAAATTGAACGTATCTTGACTTGGCTTTTCCCTCTTAGAAATAATAAATAAAAATTATATTCAATTTTTTTTTAAGTTTTCCATTTCTAGGGTATAACTGTTAAGTAAGGTAAATTTTGGAATCCACATCGTTTTGGCTTATCTCAATTATAATTATTAGAATTTTTGAAAAATTTAAATTTTCTCTTTCTGAATAAGAAAATTAAAGAGCCCAATGTTCTAAACAATTTAGAATTTCTCAATTGTTTTTTTGATTAGCTTAAATAATGTTGCTTCGATATTTATGTGTATAAAATTTCCCGGGAGTCTCGACCAAATTTCCCGGGAATCGAGAGGTCAAAAAATGGTCGATTTCCCGGGAATTCCCGCTCGTCACCCTCTAATACACACTATGTATGAAAGTGCGCGTACATGTATTAGTGAACGGATATTGGAAAACGGAAAAAAATGAAATGTTTAAAGCACTTGAGTATTTTACTCTCATATTTCAGGAGAACCTCACGTTATGAAATGGTAGTAATTTACTCACGTGTCCGAGTTCTGGGTGCAGATAAATCTAAGAATGCCTGTTTTTCAAGTGACAGCCCGAATAAAGATTCATCCTTCTCAGTGCCAGATATTGACAGATTTTGCCTGATTTTTCTCTATATGCCCATTCTGAACAACTTTTTGATTACACAGTCCAACAAGATTTTGTCTCTGAGACGAGTATATGTGTTCCTAGTAGAATTTTGCCTGCTGAATCCGAATCCGGGTCCAGAATTGCTCCAAATGGTCCCAATTTTGAGATACACCCGTTTGAAATGTTAGTTTAGGCCAAAATTAGCAACTTTGTCGACTATTTTACAAAAGAACTACTGAATAAACAACTAAACCAATACATGTATCTTAAAGTTAACGTTTTCCCCTTTCTGAAACACCCCTGGTTTTTAAAATTTGATTGTTTCTACGCATATTTATAGCAATTTTAAAATTATATTTTCAGTTGGTTCAGTTCAAGTTTTTCCAACTTGCATGCAAGTCAAATTCTTATTGCGGGTATCAGGATTAATTATCATTCCGCTGCGATCGTATCCCGCCGTTGCGGAAATCGCAGAGGTCCCTTAGTAGGCTCAATTGTTGGCAAGTCCGATCAACATGCTTGATTACATATCTTAAAAAGTCACGTGGTTGGTAAAAATCTGAAATAAGCAGAGCATGCTCGGAAAGCCATGCTGGTTTTTGGTATCCTGAACTGACACGTGGTCGTAAAATGCGTTGCGCTAATCAAAGTGCGCTTTATAGTCGCAGCCAACCTACAGTTCAGAACAGACCGCCGCACTTTGCGCAGTAGCCAAACTGACGCTCTCTAGAACCGCAGAATGTTAAAATATCTTGCCAAGGATAATATTTTAAAATGGCTATAAATATGCGTAGAAACAATCAAATTCTAAAAACCAGGGGTGTTTCAGAAAGGGGAAAACGTGAACTTTAAGATACATGTATTGGTTTAGTTGTTTATTCAATAGTTCTTTTGTAAAATAGTCGACAAAGTAGCTAATTTTGGCCTAAACTAACATTTCAAACGGGTGTATCTCAAAATTGGGACCATTTGGAGCAATTCTGGACCCGGATTCGGATTCAGCAGGCAAAAATCTACTAGGAACACATATTCTCGTCTCAGAGACAAGAAACATTTGATTTTTTGTTGAACTGTGTTACAATTAACAGATTGAATTAAAAACCTTAAAATAAATGTGTTTAAATTTGAGAAATTTAAATTCAACATTTTTAAAGCTCCAAAATTAGTCAAACCATCTGAATATTTTGAATTAAGTCATATCCTCCCTCCCCTTCACTTAACTTCACTATTCAGAATTGATTTTCGTCTGCCAGATTTTTCCAGATTTTTCACCTTTACTTTGCCAGATTTTTCTAATTTAATCTGATATCGCTGCCTTGACACTATTTTTCGTGGTTATCAGGCATGCCAGGTTGCCAGATAAAACTGGCAATGCCAGTTTTTTGAGTGGCAAATTGTAAAATTTTATTTTTTATTTCTTCAAGACTTTGTTGAAGTGAAAATACACAATCTTTGAACACTATTTCGCTCATTACTTTGAGAAAAGTGGCTTGCCAGGTTTTTGCCAGTTTACCTAAAGATGGCTATAACTTGAAAACGGTGCATTTTATCAAAATTTCACCAAAATACTTTTTGATTGCAAATTCGATTTTACATCGAAAAAATTTTTGTGACCAATATTTTGATTTTTTGAATAAATCAGTATTGATTCAAAAATTCATAACTCGGTCAAAGATTTTTTGCCCATTCTGGAAATTTCTGAAAAGTTGGCATTTGATGTCCTCTAATAGTAGTTTATGCAACAAGTTGCAAAAAGAGGATTTTTTTCAGCACGAGTCGTACATTTATCCAACGAGGTTCACCGAGTTGGATAAATACGACGAGTGCTGAAAAAATCAAGCTTTGCAACGAGTTCCATACAACATTTTTTGCAATTTCGAAAAACACCCATTGAGTGAAATTTTAAGTCGAATTTTCATGTATTTTGTCAATAAATCGTTTAAATCAAAAAATGTTGAAAAGTGTTACTTTTCGAAACAAGTGCTGAAAAGTTTAACTTTTCAGCACCCATTTCAGTGCTGAAAAGTAGAACTTTTCAGCATTTATTTCGAAAAGTGTTGCTATTCGATTCTGTTATTTTTGGTACAGAAAAGCAGGCTATTTCGTCGTTCAAGAATGACAGGAAAAGTAAGTAGTTTCACGACGGAATTGCAAAAAACATATTAGAGAATTAAAATAATAAAAAATAGTGTTTAGTGGAAGTCATGTTTTTCATGACAAATACTGGTTTCAACTCTTGAACCAATGGTAAAGCTTTTTAGTGTTGGTTTTTCTCTAAACAACCCAATGTTTTCAAATATTTGAAGCAAGCTTTGAATATATTTTTGCATTTTTTGAGAACAAACAATAGAAAGTAAGTTTTCAATGATTTTTTTTTTGTATTATTATGCAACATGATTTAAACTATACGATAAATTAACACCATTCCACAAAAAGTCTTCTATTTTTTCACATTTAACCCTCTAACACCTGTAGTTGCACCAGTGCTCCATAATTCTTTTACTTCAAATTGTAATTTCTTTAGTACTAAGTATTCAACCAATTGAATAAATTCTTTTTGCAAAATTTCGATGTTCATCTCATTTGATCATGGTAAACAAAAACGTAAAAAAATCTTAATTTTAATTTGGAGGTAAGGAGTTTATATTGTTTTGATGAAATAACATCAATCTGTTAAAAGCTTACCTAATTGTAATAATTTAATACTCATTAAGCAAGATCTATTTCCAGTTGTTTAAAAAATTAATATTATCAAAAATAATTCTGATATCATAATTTCTGATAATCTGATTAATTATATATTTACCATACAATACATTTAATTGAACAAAATCCTGTTGAGTTTGTTCATTTATTATTTTTTCAGAGCAATTTAAAAAAATAGTTCCAAAAATTTAAGAAAATGTATAATTCCGCTTGAATTTCGGGAATTTCTGGGAATTTCGGGAATTTCCCGGGAAACGGGAAATATTTTTTTTTTTGGGAAATCCCGGGAATTCCAGGGAATTTTTTTCCCGGGACGGGAAATTGGACGCTCTACTTGAGGTACATTGAACATTTTTCTATTATTTCTTTTCCAGAAGGTATGGTTCCATCCCATTCCGTTTGTATTTAATTTGTATTTTTATTTTGCAAAAAAAAAATCTTTAGCCACGAACCAATCGTTTTTTAAGCATTGAAAATCGAACCATTAGTTTCTGAGGAACTTAAAGACCAACGTTCACAGTTTCTCATATTAATTTAAAGAATTTTTTTCTCAAATGTTAGCTTTTTATTCCAAATGGGCTTATTTTTCAAATTGAAAAATGATGATTTTTTTTTTCAAAATCTTATTTTACATATTTTTAATCCAAAAAAAGCTGGTTTAAAAAAAATCTTTTCGATTACAAATTTGTTTTACAAAAATAACGTACAAAAATATTTGCTTGAAACTCGATTTAAAAAAAAAAGTTCAAATACCGTCAACTGGGGCGAATCGGGACTACAGTCAGAATAGGGACAGCATTTAATCGTTTCAAATTAGGAAATCGATACACTAATTTAGATGATCTGTATCTGTTCTAACCGAAATCAGTCGAAAATATCAAAATATAGCACAAGAACCTTGCTTAAACAGCTGTCCCAATTCGCCGGTATGTCGGTATTGAATATCTTTTTTCAACAAATTAAAAAAAATTGTTAGCTATAAAAATTAAAACAATGAATGATATATCAGGTTAGGCCGTTCGAAGGGGAGGGGGGGGGGGGGGATTTTTAAAACGGCCTTACAAGTTGGCCAAAAACTTAAATCGTCTCTTTCAGTTTTGATCTTTGCTCAGTTTACGGATGGTTCTTACATAAAAGATTTTTAATTTTATTATAATGTGATAATGTACAAATTTAAGAGTATGCAATAGCTTTCTAATTTGAATTATTTTTTATAAGAAATTGTAAGTTGTGTGTTTTTTTTTTTCAAATCTCTTCTAAATTCAACTACTTAAAACCGAAAAAAAATTATTTTCAACAACAAAAAAACAAATTCTAGAATGCTGCAAAAAATCTATCAATCTTATTTTGGTAGGTATGTTTTTATGATATTTCACGTATTGTTCAATTTTCATAGAGTCCATCTTTCTTAACTCAAAATTAAATTTGAATTTCAAGGGACGTGTAAAACAGTCATTTATACTTTCAGATGAAAAATATTATCTCAACTCCCGAGCTAAAAATGTCTCTTGAACCTGTTATGCCATTCTCAGATATCAGTTATCAGCATATTAAAGTTATGCAACCTTTTATAAAATACTCCAACTGGAACATGCATTGTAAACCTCTGGCAGATTTGTGAATGTTTTATGCCAAAATAAGGACTACATTTGCATACAATGCCCCCACTGACGACGGTATAAATTCTACGAATCTTCTTTGCAAAAACCTGCTTTTCGCAACAATGTTTTATTGCTCTTTATTGTGTCTCTCTCTCCCACTCAGTAGGAAAGCCCACAATCTGTGGTTGGCCAACCGACTTGCAAAACCGTGTATGTTGTGTGTGTGTGTGCCAGACAGCTTTTCCCGAAGCCCAAAGAAAGCCAGAAGATTTATATCTGTTTGGTTTAAGGTGAAACAACTGACTGGCCCACCACCCAGCTACCCACCTACCTACAACATCATCCATGGTGACAACGCAACCACAGCCAGAAACTTGAAACCACCATCCGAGAGGCAGCAAAAGACCAAAAGTGCTTTGCTGAAAATGTTAATCATAGCGCTTGGTCGGGAACGAGCTAACTCTGTGTGAGTGTGTTTGTTAGACAAAACCTCTTTGGGAGGTGCTAGAGTTCAGGAAAGTATCCGATTGCTGACACTGAAAAAGTTTGAGTTTTGATTACTTTTTGCAAAATTTTAAATATGTCAAAGATTTTTTGGAAAATCATGCTCGCAGAATTACAGTTTGTCCTGAAGAAATTTTAATTAAATTGTTCAAACTTTTCAGTGTCCCGGCACAGCTGCTCTTGTTAGTGGTTGACTTTCAGTTTCAGCTCGTTTGCCTCCAGGCATTAATGGCAGGTGTTTTTCCGAGAGCCATTGCCGAAGAACAACATACAAAGTGAAATCAACACTAATTCCTCGTAATCCGATTTTTCATTTCCAGAAAACCCAAATATGAGCGTCGCTGTGTACGGAAAAAGGGGTTTTGTTTCTCTTGTCGTATTATTGCAATCCGGCCACCCCCAGGGCAGCTTTTCATGCGCCCCGAAAAACCGCACACACATGACAGGCCTTCTTGGTCGCCGGTAGGCAAAGCTGGTGTGTTTTGGTCTGGAGTGGGCCTGTTTTTAAGGTTTTGTCCCCGACAAGACGAAATGCTCAAATGAGCATAGGAGAGCGCAGATAAATCCGGAAAAGACACTTCCGAAAAGTTTTTAGCCCAAGATTATGGTTGAGCCGGGCTTGGGTTTTCGAGGAAGTGGTGGGTAACAGCTGGAGCTGTAGGTACTCTATCAAAGTAATGTTTGATAGACAGCGGTTGTTGATCAGGGATTAACCCTGGAACGCCCACGGAGAACCTTAGAAAATTTGTTTTGCTTTTTTTTCACTATTCTGTGAAACAACAACAGGCACATAGATCACAGACTCATAGATCTACTGTACTCTACCATACTCTCTGAAGCTATGCAGATATGAACCTCGCTGTCGTTTTACTTGTTATCACTAGCGTGCACAGCCCGATTTTTTTTTCTTAAAATTGGTCAGGGAGTGTCCGTAAACGATGAAATTACCAAAACTTTTATATTGTTGGCCTACACCTAAACATCAGAGTCGAGGGCAGTGCTTGCGAAATTTCGACTTTGTGATAGCTAATAAAATACTCCAATCGTCTTAACCACGACAACCTGATTTTTACATTCTACTTTCGTTCGTTTCACACACAAAGGAATGAGTGCTACGCAAAGTCACTCACACGTTTGACATTCTACCGAGATTCCGATCATCTCTCCAATGATAGCAATCATATGACTTTTGTCACCATGCAGCATACAAAGAGAGAGACAAAAACGAAAGAAAGAGAAAGAGCACATTGTCTCGTTCGGGCGGCTGCTTGAGCGGTGCTTATTTTTCGTTCGTTTCGTCTTCGTGTTTACATTCACCGACCGTCGCCAAGCAATGACGAACATGATAGGTGTTGTGTGTCAGCAATCTAATATCGTTTTTGGAAATGATCGCTGACAGAAAGTTCTATCGAATATCGAGCAGTTCCATGCAGTGATAGATCCCTTCTCAAGCATTGGTCGAGAGAATCGTTCCCTCAAAAATTTTGAGGTCTCAGTGCCAAAATCGGAAGAATAAGGCTACCAGCTCACATCATCATAACAAATGTGTTCATTCGCTAATTGAAACAATAAATCTCCAACACGTGTCATACACCGGCATCTGACCCCACCATAGCCACCAAGCTGTGGTGGCCGAGGCAATTAAGCCATTGGATTAGTTCACCAAAGGTCTCTGCTTCGATTCCCGTAGTCCACACTTTTGGTTTTTTGTTCGACGGATGAGCTTTTGTTTTGCAAATGAACCTCGAGACCATTATTCTCTCTGACGAGCGTTGCCCAGTTTTGGGTGTACCTTCTTTGAGGATCTGGGCACGCTAGTGCTTGTTACGGTGATAATCAATGTTATTCTCCACACACCCTGCTGATAAAACCGTAAGAAAATAGGGTTTTTGAATATTTTTTTTTTCTTTTTTTTCCGGTTCAAAATTAAAATTTGAGTATAAAAAGGTAAATGTTGACCGATTTTGCTATTATTTGGCCAATAGTCCTTGAATAGCTTAAAGAACAATATTCAGTTTGTGGAGTTAGGTTTTGAAAAAAAATAATCATGTTCTGGGCACACAGATTGATTCCCGTTGATCAGGTGGCCGATTTTTCGTGACGGAACAACGTTTGTACACATTTGTTTTCAGTTTTTTGCTTTTAACCTCAAAATCTGTGTAAAATGGTATGAATATTATTACAAATTCTGAACTTTCGCAGAAGCATCACTCCAGAAAACAATGAAAAATATAAAATTTTAAACATGAAAGTGTGGAACTCTAGTGAGTCCGAGTGAGTTTTAGCGATTTTAAAAACACACAAGAAGCAAAAAAAGTACTTTTTCAAAAGAAAAACAAAGGATTCTTTCCTACAGCTGCTTCGTAAAAGCAATTTCATAAAATTTTGTTGATTTGACTCTTTTCGTGACGGGAAAATACTGATACTTTTCAAAAAAATCTAACAAAATCTTAACTCCTCGAAATCAGTTTTTCATGCAAAATTTAGGCACAGACAGTCTGTGACCTATACATGTTAGTGTACCAAAATTTTCGTAATTGAAATACGCAACTTTATATAAGAGGTTTGCTTATAATCATCACGAGTTATCGCGATCTTATGAAAAAAAAGTGTTGAAAAAGTTGGTTGTGTCGATCATGGCCGTTCTTCGCCACCCGCGACAGACACAAACGACGAAACAAAGAGAAACGCAAAAAGTAACTTTTTTCAAAACTTTTTGGTAAAATCGCGATAACTCGTGATGGCTACAATCAAACCCCTTATCCCGAGCAGGGGTAAATAACACGGGAATACCAAATTTTGGTATTACTTGGGCAAATAACAGGGACTAAAATGTGCCCTTGGTTGCCCAGTAATAGATGGTAAAATACCATGAAATCATACCAAAGTCTAGTATGTGGAAGGGCACAACAATACCAAACCATGTTATTCCAAGGGTAAAATAATACCTCAAAATAAAACTATTTCAATACCAAGTTGAGGTCTTCTGGATTTTTGAACATTGCTTGAATACCAAAACTTGGTATTGCCATGGTTTAATTTTTAGGTATTCCCGCGCCCTTGGAAAATCAGATTTTGGTATTCTTGTGGTCTTCCAAATACATGATTTTGGTATGATTTCATGGTTTTTTTACCATCTATTACTGGGCAACCAAGAGCATATTTTGGTCGCTGGTATTTGCACAAGAAATACCTAAATTTGGTATTTTCATACCATTTTTAGTGCAACAGTTGCAGTTAGTGAAAAAACGGAACTGATCCATATGCAACAGCCAAATCTACTCACCTGATGATTCCATGTTGTTCTTAGTGATATTCTTCACCACACCGAATGCATTTGTCATTGATGAACGGCCTGTGCTTGAAGTTCTTGAAGATTCTAAAAAATAACAAGATTGAAAAATAAGTGTTATTAAAATGAAACTGGATTGAAATTCACCAAAATTCTATAATCTGTCGATTAACTCGTTTTTCAAAGTATTTGGTTATCCCAACTTAGAGAAACTACAACGTTTAAAAAAAAAAAAATCTTAGTGGGTATATAAAAAAAAAATGAAAATCAGCTTTAACATTTTTGGGTTTCAAGTCATTTTAGCGCAAAATTAATTATCTCATCAAAATTTATAAAAAAAATCCCATAGTTTCAGAAGAATTTGATAAAACACTTTAATACCAAAATAATACCAAAATTTGCCATCCTGACTTAGAAAATTTTCCACAATTTCAAGTCATTTCTTTAGGGGGTATATCAAAAATGTTTAAAATCAAGTTTGAAATTTCCGGTTTTCAATGAAAGCATTTGCTTTGAGACATCATTTTAGCGCAAAATTAATTATTTTGTCAAAATTGGTCAAAATTTTCCCATAGTTTCAGAGGAATTTGATTAAACACTGTAATACCAAAAGAATACCAATATGTGGTGTTGGGACCATCCATAAACCACGTGGACACTTTTTTGGAAATCTCGAACCCCCCCCCCCCCCCTCGTGGACAATTGTCCATACAAAAAAAAACATTTTTGTATGGACCGTGGACAATCGCCATACACCCCCCCCCCCCCTAAGGTGTCCACGTGGTTTATGGATGGTCCCGTTAGACCATTGACAAATTCTGCAATTTTGCAATATGAAAACAATACCTTTAATTGGTATGATTGCACATTTTGCTCTTGCATAATCCTTGAGACAAATTTTAAAGGGTCCAGGAATACCAAAATTTGGTATTGATACCAGAGAAAGGTATTATTGCGCATTTCCCTTGTTATTTACCCATGCTCGGGATGTTTACGTATCAAAATTTTTGTTATTGTCTGCTCTACAACTTTGTAGAATATTTTTATGCTCTTAAAAAATAACCCTACAAAGTTAGAACGAAACACGAAACACGAAATTTTAAAATGAAAATTTCAGTTCTAAATGAAAATATTACCCTTCTGGAATGTAAATTAGAAAATGACATAAATAAATTTTGCTCAAAATTTTGTTTAATTTTAATTTTAAAGACCTTTCCAACGAGTCTAAAAGCTTGAAGATTTGGCAACCCTGTCACAAATTATTGTCACTTAAGGGGTTACATACATGTAAATCGGCAAAAATTTCAGAGGTTGGTTTGAGCACAAACTTAAACTTTTTTTAAATCTGTTTTCAGGACATTAAAATTTCAATTTTCAACTATCAGCAAAATAAATTTGAAGACATTTGGTTAAATCATTGCCGAGATACAGCTATATGAAGTTAGCATTTTCAAAAAACGATATCTCAACACTGCCTTGACCATATCCGCTCAAAATTTTGGTGAAGACTCGTTAAACTGGTCCTGTGTGTATGACGAAGGCTGATTCAAAAATAGGTTTATTTTTAAAAAAGGTAAACATATTTTAATGTTTTTCATATAAAAAATCGAAAGTAATTGATTTTTGTATTTAAAAAAAACCCGATTTAATATCACCAGAGGTGAAATAGAGCCTTTCTTACAAAATGATGAAACTACGACAAATATATAGGTGCAATTATTTTTTTAGAAACATAATTATACCACCCAGTGAGAATTTGACCTAAAGCTTCGATTCTTTTTAGGCTAAACCTCGAATGGCATTTTTTTTAATTTCAGAGGTACATTATGGGTCGCAAGATAATTATATTTAATTAAGAAAAACATATTGGATTGACATTATGCCAATCGATCTTTCGATCTTGAATGGGCTGGGACTTTGAATTTGATGTTAAGTATGTGATTCTGTATAAAACCAAAAAAAAATAATAGGAAAAAAATGGGGTAAAAATAAGACGTAAAACACTAACATGGCTATATCTCTGGAAATACATTTTGGAAAAGCTTCAAATTTTGGGCCCAAGCAGTTTATGGCGCATGTTCTCGAATGGCTTTTTGTTTGATCCGGATCTCTATTAATTTGATAGTGTTATTAAAAATGGCTTTGACCACATTTACTGGTCGAAAATTGTGAATCGAAAAATAAAATGTTCGTCTCCGACCCCACAGCTACAAATCTGAAATTTAAAAATTGTGGGTTTTACGAGCGGTTTTTCAATGATTGAAGACACAAATTTTTAAGAGCGGATACAGACATCGCTCAAGTATTTCAGAAAAAGTGCTCTCAAAAATCAGCCTTTGAGTTCCGGGTTTCGGGCCAAAATTCAATCGAAAGAGCGCATCTAAACCTTCAATTTAGTAATAGGATTTTTCCTGGGACGATTCCTCGTCATGCACGATTTTTTTAAAAGATGTCTGAGAAAAGCGTTTTTCCAAAAGCAAACCTTAAACCTTTCTTTTGTAAGAAAGGCAAAATGCAAATTTCAAAATCGGGCTTCGTCATGCAAACGGAATATGTCTTGCGAGTCTTCACCCCAAATTTCAGCCAATTTGATGTAAATATTCCATCTCGAGATAAATATCGTGGCAACCGCTTGGCAGTTCACTTTGCGCATGGCAAAATTTTCAGCTTAAATCGTCTGTAACTTACTTTAATCATAAAATAGCTTAATTAAACTTTCAGGAGTGATTGAAAACCATCTTAAAGTTGATTTAATAAATTTTCTATAGGTAATATGAAATTTTGTGATTTTCTACATGTATGTAACCCCTTAAGTGTAATTGATGTTATTTTCAAAAACGAAATTCTGGCGAAAATGTCCGGATATTTGTGTGATACATATAAGGTAAGTAGTGAGAAAAACACCAACCACATAGGTGGATTAAGTAAGTTTTGTAATGAATGCTTCCAGTAATTAGTTGTTCTTTCAAACCGACACTTAAAAAGCCACACACTTGCTCATTCATAGCATGTTATTAGATATTAAACCAGTACTTGAGAACCCTACAGTCCAAACTGACCGGATGGACGGTGAAACCGTAAAAGCCCGTAAAAAGGAGCCCAGAATGGGTCACCGGCGAAATAATGTCCCATTTATCGCTCCGGTGATGTTGGTGAAGAAGCGAGAAGGCTTGATTTACTTTCGACATTCGTCAGAATGTTGGAGAGGTTTTCCATTTCTCCACTTTGAGGACGCTTGGACGTTGAGCCATGTCCCTTTTCCTAGGACCAACCGGAAAGTGCACATAACTCGTTCCTTCGGGGAGGGCAGGCTGGGTGCCCGGGTTTTTATGGCCAGCACATGTCGTAGAGATAGAAATCTTAAACCAATAATAAAATGCCTAGCCGGGGCTGGGAACTGCCCAAATTGAAGAAAACAACTCTGGGTGGTGTGGTGAAACCTCAGCAAATGAAAGCTAATTTATGTATTACGGACTGTGTTGAAGTGTGGTACTTCTGCCATGGTGTTTCTCCTGCTCTGGTTGCTCAAAGTACGGGACTGAGAAGCTCGGGTGGTGTGTCGGAGTCGGATTTCACTTGAGTCAACTCGGTGTCGTTGTGCACTTGCTGGCAAATATTAGATTGTTGCCATCAAAACATCTTTTTTATGTTTTATTGAAAAAAGTTTAACTTAAGTTGAAATTCATAAATCAAGTTCGCATAACCCATTATAAATAAATTAAACCCTCAAATCCAAATGCGCCAGCAAACCACAACTTCAACCGTTTGAGCTGGTGTTGGCTGGCCATTCCGGGCATTGAAATATGACTCCAGCATTATGGGAAAAGGGAACCCCCCCTTCATTTTTTGCTTGCTTGCCTGGTGGTGCCAACAACCGCAAGAAACTCAACTCCGGACGAAAATATTCCGGGGCCCCAAAAGTCAGTGCCAATGAGATACGGCGTATCAATTTTGTTGACGCTTGCAAATGTTTCTGCGGCAAATGACCTCCTGGCAGGCCAGCCCGGTTGAGTGACGTTCCGGAAGGGGGACGGGTATTCCGAAGGGATCGCGGTGGCTCGGGTTGGCCATTAGACACGTTGTAATAGTTTGCTTCCGTTCGCACAAGTGACGCAACAAAGTGTGTGTGTGATGTCACTGATGTGTGAGGACAAAACATACACTCACGTCAAATGAATAACGTGCTGATGGGTACCGTTTTGAGTGATTTATTGGGTAATGGAAGGTTGTCCCGTGGTGATTTGTGCTTCCATACGATAGATAGATCAGATAATTTTATTTATATGAATATTTTCAGAAATGGTCACTCATGGTAACTATTTTTGAAAATCGAAAAACTGCGAAAATTTTTCTTAAATAAAACTTTTGGTGGCTATATCTGAGACGAAGCCCTTTAGCAAAAACAACTGTAAAGTACTTTTTGATGGCAAATTCAATTTTACATAAAAAATTAGGTCAAACACTATTTTGAAGCAAAAATATCATTTTAAAAGGGCCAAACATTCAACATTAAGCCCTTTTGAAATGTTCACATATGTTTCATGTTTTAAAATTGAAAATCGGACCATTAGTTGGTGAGATATCGACATTAGTAAATGGTGGGTTGTTTGGGTGAGACTTAGAAAACATTATCTCTTAGACAATTTTATAGCAAATTTTTTGAACTTTTCAAAAAAAAATTAGAAATGGTCAGTGATTGGTCATTGGTCACTCATGGTCACTATTTTTATAAATCGAAAAACTGCAAATATTTCGCCAAAATCGAACTTTTGGTGGCTTGATCTTGAAAACGGAGCCCTTTATCAAAAAATATGTAAAGTACTTTTCGATTGCAAATTCAATTTTACCTTAAATTTTTTTTTGGCATAAAATTTCTATTTTTTCCAAAAATCAATATTTTTTCAAAAAATCATAACTCGGCGGCAGATTTTTTGACCATACTTCTCTATAGCTCAAAAGTTGCAGGTTTATGCCCCAAGTAACAAGCAAAATGCCTTTACTACTTAACAGGTTTTATAAAAGGTTTGAAATTTGCTTGTCTGTTTTATGAAAACATTGATCAAAACTTTCTGGATTTATGATAGGAAAGTTTTAAAAATATCTTTAAGAATATTTTAAGAGCATGGAACATAGTTTTATATCACACTTCATTGTTTCTCTTAAAGCTATACCAGAGAGGTTATTTATAAGACTATGAGGCATTATCAAAACTGCTTTGAAACTAAATTAAAACTACTCTGTTCAATGAAAGCATATTTCCAGATTATTTGAACTTGATCTGTCAAATCACAATTTTCTGTACAGTTGGTCGGTTTAGAGTCGAAGAAACTTTTACCAAAGTTTGTAATCCCGGCAAACAAGTGATACTTTTCGTCCATTTCCGACTCCAGCGCGGATGTAACGGGGTACACCTATCCGAGGGTGATCGAGTACATGCCGATTTGGTCCATTGGCATGCATGGGGAGTAGATGTTTTTTTTTCCGGCACGTGGTGATCGAGTAACATGAGAATCGTCATGGGCGCCGATTCCGTAGCTACGGTGAAGCTCTCTCCGACGCGCAGAATCGACAAGCCACAAATCATCTGGTAGGCCATCCGTCAGAGCATTTCGAGGACAAGCTGGATGAGGCGTTCCGAGAAGCAGATAAATCGCGGATTGCTAGTGTTTTAACGTTGGTTTAGTGTTGTTTATTAAGATCAGTGTTGTTGTGCCGACGGTAAATTCCTTCATTCAAGGAAAACTTATGATGATCCCAATCGAATAAATGAATAAATAATATGAAAAATTATTGATATTTTGTTTTTATCCAATGATGAAAAAATAACCATAAAAACGTTTTCGGATCTACCTCCTGCTAACTAAAATTTGCATGCGCTACGGTCGCAGTACTACGCCTTTTGCTCTTGGTTGAAATCGCCTTAAAGCTTACTGCAGTCTATATTAGGGTGGGTACACCCAATGGAAAAATATATCTCAAAATCTGCAACAGTGAATTTGCTGCAGAAAATGTAATATTTTATTACATTTTTTGCAGCAAGCCCATAGATCATTTTTGCCCGCGTGTAAACACGTCAGCGATCTGCAGTTCTCACCAACACATATAATGATGGCGCGTCCCCGAGCAACACTCCAGAGAGAACATTATGTTTGCGCTCTGTACCTCATCATACATCAAGCGTCCATGGCGCGGTGGTAGCGTGTCGGATCAGCAACCTAGAAGTTGATGGTTCAATCCTCGTTCTGTTAACATTTTTTTTCTGCAATACAATAAATCTGCCGTCGGTAATGTCGATAATTGTCGGCAACGGGCAAAAATGTCATACCCCTATATCGCAAAAAATGCATGAGGACAGTTTTCATGCAGATTCTGATATACTTTCATGCCGCCATGTATCACAATCATGCGACCGCCGGTTGGGTGTACGTTTTTCAAAAAGTTCTCGGATCAAGTTTTAGTATGGTTCCCCTTGTAGGGCATGCCCATAGGGACTTTCATGCCAAATATCAGCTCATTTGGTTGTAAACTGGCTGCGCGCATCAGGGTTTAAGTTTACATGGGAATTACTATGGGAAATTGGAACTTTTTGTTCAAACGCTCCTACAGGTCTGGGAAAATCACGCGCCAACTTCTGGTATGGTCAGGCCTATGGGGAATGGTCTGAAGAACACTTTTCCCGAAGAGAGCATATGGATTCGTTGTCCCTAGACCTGGCGCATCGGCAAACAATCCGATGCCTCCGGAATCAACGGTTTTCCCTCAAAAAGCATAAAATTTTCCTTAGCATGCTATGAAAGCTTGATGAACACCGCGACGCCATACGTCAGGCAGCTACCACGTGGGTGAGAAACGGCTGGAATATTTAATTGCAAACCTTCTTTTAACTAGAAAATGATCATTTCGAGTAATCCTGATATTATTTAGTCGAATTCAAGATCTTTGCATAGCAAATATGTTTTTTTTTGCTAATATTTCAACCACGTGGTAGCTGCCTGACGTATGGCGTCGCGGTGTTCATCAAGCTTTCATAGCATGCTAAGGAAAATTTTATGCTTTTTGAGGGAAAACCGTTGATTCCGGAGGCATCGGATTGTTTGCCGATGCGCCAGGTCTAGGGACAACGAATCCATATGCTCTCTTCGGGAAAAGTGTTCTTCAGACCATTCCCCATAGGCCTGACCATACCAGAAGTTGGCGCGTGATTTTCCTAGACCTGTAGGAGCGTTTGAACAAAAAGTTCCAATTTCCCATAGTAATTCCCATGTAAACTTAAACCCTGATGCGCGCAGCCAGTTTACAACCAAATGAGCTGATATTTGGCATGAAAGTCCCTATGGGCATGCCCTACAAGGGGAACCATACTAAAACTTGATCCGAGAACTTTTTGAAAAACGTACCCACCCTAGTCTATATGTTATTGCTTAATCTTGAACAAGAGCTTCGCAAGAAACAAAAATCTTAAAGTTTCTTGTACAAGAACTTCTTAAGAAAAATTGCCCTAATAACTGCTTTGAGTAAGAGAGAATAGTTTTTATGAGAACAGCCATATTAACACGAAAAAGCAACGGCCAAAAATGGAAGCCATGTTGATTTTTCAGAAAAAAAGAGAATTAATCGGTCCATCAAAATAAAAATCGATGCTATTTTGAACGATTCATACCTTCTATGCATATTTTTTCGAGGTATCTGAGAAAACTGACCAGTGAAATTTTTATGGCAAGAATTTTTCGGATAGATCGGCTACGTAAAGTCACAGTAATTTATTATTTTGATATTATTATATAGTTATCAATGTTATCTTTTTCCATTGGCCATTTGTGATTTAATTTCATAAAGAATGATTGAATTTAACGAGATAAAAATTAGAACTGATTTTCCTTCGACAAATCAATTTTATCTTCAACGAGAGAAAACATCTTTAATAATAGTTTATTTCAGTCTTGAAGATATCTTCTGTGCGGTTATAAATTTAAGAAGCTTGAGCATAAGTTTTATTTTAGCAATTAAATGCACTTGCAGAGTATTGTAAAAATCAATGTCAAAGCTGATGAGTTTTAGATTACTCCTAATAAAAGGTCTTGATAACCTCCTAAAATGGTCCACTTTGCTCTTAACTCAGGTTTAATGCTGATTTATTGTTGTCCTGGAGATAAAATGGCATTATAAACATTTTTAGCTAAGATAACTTGAATCTCTCCTCAAGACAGGTACAAAACTGAAAATGTTACTTGGGTGTCCCCTAAAACATATAAAAAAAATCTCGAAGATAAAAAAAGTACGTATTTTGGGAAATTGATTTTTTGGGAAAAAAATGTTAGTTAAAAAATCGGCAATTTTTTTTCCGTGAACCTATTTTTATCTCAATAGTCCTCAACAATACTTACAACTTTGTTGAAAACACCAAATTGATCAGAAAATTCACTCAAAGATTACCGATTTTCGAATATTTACGTAGCATTTTTGTATGGAAGGCTGCCAAAAGCTTCTTTGGTCATAGGAAAGGCCTCACAAAGTTTGAGCCAAATCAAAAAATACAAATATAATCCAATTCTGGTTTTGGTAGAGAGTTGCTCAGCGGAGAAACAAACGATTCACTAAAAAAATCTATTCAAATTTGTTTTTTTGGAATCGTGGAGACACGTTTTTTTCAACACGACTCGTGCTCAAAAAATGATCGTTTGTCATCATGATTTTTTTTAGCTTAGAAAAGAATTTTTGAACATGGTCTTATTATCATAGCGAAAAAAAAATTTGTTCTTTTTTTGCCAACAAAATGGAGTTTGATTTGGGTTTTTTTGGCGTTTCTCTTTGTTTCGACGTACGTGTCTGTCGCAGGTGACCATGAACGTCCATGATCAACGACGACCAATTTTTTCAAAACTTTTTTTCGTAAAATCGCCATAACTCGTGATGTTTACAAGCAAACCGCTTATGTTCTTATATCAAAATTTTTGTAATTGTCTGTTCTACAACTTTGTAGAACATTGTTACACTCTAAAAAATAACCCTGCAAAGTTAGAGAAAACACGAAATTTTAAAATGAAAATTTTTGTTTTAGATGAAAAAATGACCTTTCTGGGTCAATGTAGATTCGAAAAGAACATTAAATTTCCTATAAAATGACATGTTCCAAAAAAATTTACAGTTGAGTAACGAAAAATGGCAGAGTTTTTGAAACTTTTTAAGTGTTTTTTTCGATGAAAAATACGTTTTTTAGGAATTCTGAGTACGCCAGCAAATCGGGCGTCTAATTTTACATAAAGTCTTTTTGACACAAAATTTCTATCTCATCACCGTTTTAGACTGCAAATTATTTAAAAAACACCTTTTTTCTCGCATGTTCAAAAATGGAAGGGGTTTTCAATAGCGTTTCAAAAAATTGTTACCTTAAAATTTTTTAGTTTGAATTCCGAGGTGACTTTGATAGTTTTTCTTACCAAGTTGTTAAGAAAAGACATCAATGTTTATATTAAGTTAACTAAGTTCATAAGCTTTTTAACAAAATACATATAAATTTTAGGTTTAATTGTTAAAAAGTCAGAATTATGCTTGAAATTTGTTTAAACTAATCTTGTTTATAAAATTATCGATTCATATTGCATTTTAACTGAATTCGAAGCACGAATCAAAAGTTTTCACATTCTATATGAAATTCGTTTTACTGAATGTGCCAATAAATTTAGAGATATACAAAATATTTGTTATTTAAACTTATTTTACCTTCTCCTAATTAAAATTTGTCCAAAGAAACCAAAAATGAATTCCGTTTTCCGATTCAAAATCAAGTAAATTGATAAAATCTAGCAACTTTTTGAAAATTAAAATGATGCTATTCATCAAGACATTTTTTAAATTATAATTAACTTTTTAAACTTTTCAAAATTATATGATAAGTTCTTCTAGAGGTACTTTGAACAATTCTCTACCCCGGGCAGTGTGATTCCATACCATTCCGTACTTATTTAATTTGTGTTCTTCATTTTGCGGAAAATCTCAAACCTATCAAAGTCACCCCTGCTATCAAAAATGCCCCGTTTTACGGTAGATCTTGACGTGTCCGCCATTCCAAAATTGATAACTAACCTGCTTCCGATAGAAGGCAACATGTTTCTTAGGAAAATAATAGAAAATGGTAAATTTAACTATGACTGGTTATATTGTTTTGAAAGATTTTCACTTCTTTTATCAGTCATGTAAAATTTGTGTTACGAATGAAGAGTGAATTGAAATTTGTTTTATTTATTTTTGTTACTTTGCCGAGAAGGATGTTTTTTTATTTTGCTAGGAATGATTTTTTTTAGTAAAAAAAAATGGAATAAGAACTACCCTATTTGGCAAAAAGTTATTTGGCATAATTCCGTTTGGAATAACGCCGTTTTGCATAATGCTATTTGTCATAATGGACATTTGGCATGACGGTATTTTGTTTTTATGGTCATTTTTCATAATTATATTAAATTTTCAAAATAAATTCAATATTCAAATCGCTTTCAAGAAAACTTTCTTGTCTTATGATGACTGCTGACAAATGTGTCCCTTTAAAATTGATTTTCTCTTCTTTAATTGTCCATACAAGAAAAAACTTTTCTGTATCCACGTGGTTTATGGTTATCTCCAAAGTGTTTTCCCTTCTTTGACTCAAATTTGTTGTTAAAAATGAAAAAAAAAAAACAGAAAAATGTGATTCGATTATCCGAAGTGTCTTTTTAAAACATCGGCTAATCGGTCTTCAAATAATCGAAATCTTGGATAATCAAGTCTGGACTGTTTTGAAAATAAAATTTAATTGCTAAAAATTGAAAATATTTCTGGGGAACGGTCAATTATGGAATTCCTTTACAACAACAGGCAAAATCTTGTTGAACTGTATAATTTTACATTAAATCTTATAAATATCAAGTGTTCCTCTGAAATGACGATGGCATTGATATCGCTTTATGAGTTCTTAAGCTCTGGAATCTTCCACGATATTACAGAACTGAGTTACTGGTTACTAGTTTCTCATTTTAGAACTGAAACTTAACTTTGAACATGCACTTCAAAGTTATCTCCCCAAAGTGTCCATTTGCTCGATTGCTCCACCGAGTGCTGTTTGTACTCCCTTTGTGTTCAGCACTATCTACAAACCCAGGTCATGCGAGAACAACGAAATTTCATGTTCGCCCGAACGGGTTTCATTCATTCTCGTCCCAGAATCGACCGTCGACCATCGAAATTAATTAAATTAGATTCCTTCATCGAACACGCGATCTCGCCATCCCGAAATGGGTTCTGCCATTGCCTGTTCTCCAAATTTAATTGTTTTATTGCCTTCCGAAACCATTTTTCCACCTGAACGGGCGTGGTTTTTTCGGTGGAGGCAATCAGGCGGTGAAATCGAAGATGTCCGACACCTGCCTGCGCCCTGGATGGTTGCACGGTGCAACATTCCACATAGCAGATCTCTCTTTTGCAATTTTCCTCGAAACTTCTCTCCTGCACGAAGCAGTTTCTTTTGACGGATGATACGGTACAGCTGACAGTCGGTGGGATAACCAAATTTTCCTTTGAATCTCAATTCCCAGGTTGAATCTACAAGGGCCGCTGATCCATGTCCGGGACAAAGGTGGCTCCGGTATTGAAGGTTGCAGCAAATAATCGCTGACGACTTTCAACAGAACTTTAGCACTTTCAACCGCCGCAGTTGTCACATTTGATCAGAGAAAGCACAATACACTCCCGTATCGCGTGACTTGCTCTAAACATACACACATCTCAATGGAATGCATTCCATTTGTTCTGCAGGTATGTCGTTGTCGTCCTACGACAATACACGCTCGACGCAGACACATCCTCGATGTTGAATCAACAATTACTCCCACTAGCGACCGGCTGCTCGGGGGATACATTCACGGTGGCGTGCAAGATCTTCGTGCAGGGCTGTAGAGGAATGCTTGCGCGAGTGTTTCGTGCAACCGTTTCTGAAGAGGACACCGGTCTTCCCGGGACGGCACGCGCACGAGGACATAGTGGTGTTAACGGGGACTTAATTTACTATTACTTGGGCAATATTGATTCAATGAAGCATTGTTGTCGTACGATAATGTAAGCAAAATGGTGGATATTACCGCAAACCAGCGGTCCGGTCCGGTAATGGGAACTGGAGAAGCCCCAGTGGTGTGTTTCGTGGCAATTCATCTTGTGTTCACAAATGTTACAAGTAAGGCGGGTGATTTGGTGAATTTTGCACGCACTCTGACTGGTGACAGTCGTGGTTATTCTCATTTACAGTCCGTTGACATGGTTCCTTTAGAGTGCACCGCTTTTCAGATGACGATACCTTGTTTTTCAAGTGTCCAGACTGAAAAAAATCAGGACTTACATTTTAAAAGGGCCAAACATTCAATGTTTGAAATGTTAGTCTTGATTCCAAAATTTAAAACAATATTTTTTCGAGAAATAAAAAAAATGAACTTTCTTGTTTCTTTTTATTGAATTTGCTGTAATTCAGCAACCTGATATCGAATCCTTAAATGTCTCTTAGGCAATTTTATTGTATTTTTTTACTTTTCCAAAAAAAATAATTTTGGAGTGAACAATTATGGACACTTTTTTAAAAATTCGAAAAAAGGTCCAATCTTTAAGAGCGAGTCCACGAGCAAAGCATACCCATCTCGCATCGACCTTACCAATCTGCCTGAAATTTTCAGAGGTTGTTTGTACATATAAAACTAGCATCTGGCCAAAATATGAGCACTCTAGGTCAACGGGAAGTGGGGCAAATCGGGACACAAAGTTTAAAGGTTCAGAAACGTCAAAAATCTTAAAAAGGCTATAACTTTGGCAAAATTCAATTAAATTTCAAAATTCAAAATGCATCTAAAAGGGGTTAAAAAATGCAACAAATTACAGGATAGAGCACCCCAATTGGTTAAATCTAAAGGGAGTTATTGGCATTTTAGTAAAAAAATAGCATAATTTTCAAACTCAAATAAAAAAGTGTTCCATCCAGATATCAACTCGGTTCGACCTGCAGCTTGTAGGGGACATCTGGGACTACCATCCGAGACTGAGAACGCTTTGGGTAAGGCAGTTTAACATATTAAATAGACACTTTTACTTTTAGTGAATTTTTTGGTTGTAAATTTTTGCTCGGGGGACCCCTTAGATCCCATTTTTTGGTGATAATTTTATCATATTCGTGTTCCTGAAACAATTTCACAATAGAAACATACATCAAAATGTTTATTTTGATCCATTTTAACCCTTTAAAAAACAAAAGTTAAAAAAAAAATATGAAGCTACTTTTTTCTGGTGTCATCTAGTATCCTTGGAAACGAGCTTGATTTTCAAAAAATGTGAATCGAAGATTTTTTTTAACTTTTATTTTTAAAGGGTTAAAATGGATCAAAATAAACATTTTTATGTATGTTTCTATTGTGAAATTGTCTCAGAAACACGAATATGATAAAATTATCACCAGAAAATTGGATCTAAGGGGTCCCCCGAGCAAAAATTTACAACAAAAAAATTCACTAAAAGTAAAAGTATCTATTTAATATGTTAAACTGCCTTACCCAAAGCGTTCTCAGTCTCAGATGGTAGTCCCAGATGTCCCCTACAAGCTACCGGTCGAATCGAGTTGATATCTGGATGGAACACTTTTTTATTTGAGTTTGAAAATTATGCTATTTTTTCACTAAAATGCCAATAACTCCCTTTAGATTTAACCAACTGGGATGCTCTACCCTGCATTTTGTTGCATTTTTTAAGCCCTTTCAGATGTATTTTGAATTTTGAAATTTAATTGAATTTTGCCAAAGTTATAGCCTTTTTAAGATTTTTGACGTTTCTGAACCTTTAAACTTTGTGTCCCGATTTGCCCCACATCCCGTTGACCTAGAGTGCTCATATTTTGGCCAGATGCTAGTTTTATATGTACAAATAACCTCTGAAAATTTCAGGCAGATTGGTGAGGTCCAAACGAGGTCCCATACAAAGGGGTATGCACTGTTCGTGGACTCGCTCTTAATGTCTCTTAGACAATTTTATAGCAAATTTTCTGAATTTACATTAAAAAATATTTTCAGGAATTGACAATCATGGCTACTTTTTAAAAAGCCAAGAAATCGGAATTTTTCAGACAAAACATAACTTTGAATGGCTATGTTTTTAAAACGATTTTACATAAAAAAGTAAAAAAAAATAGGTACAGGATTTACTTTTTTACAAAACTCACTATTTAAAAAAATCATCACTCTTCGAAAAAATTTTGGTCCATACTTCTAAATGGCTCAAAAGATGCGGGTTTTTGTACCCTAAAACATACACCCAAAGGAAAAATATATCTCAAAATCTGCAACAGTGGATTTGCTGCAGAAAATGCCACAATTTATAAAAAAAATTGCAGCAAGCCCGTAGATCATTCTGGCCCGCGTGTAAACATTTCAGCGATCTGCAGTTCTCACCAACACATATAATGCTGGCCCGTCCCCGAGCAACACTCCAAAGAGAAGAATATGTTGGAGCTCTTTCACTCACATTTCATCAAGCGTCCATGGCGCGGTGGTAGCGTGTCGGATCAATAATCAAGAAGTTGGTGGTTCAATTCTCGTTCTACTAAGGGTTTTTTTTGTGAAATACAACCAAAAAGCCGTCGGTAACGGGCAAAAATGTCATACCTCTTTATCACAAAAAAATGCATGAGGACAGTTTCCATGCAGATTCTGATAGAAAACGGCTTTTAGGGAATTGATTTTTTGTGATAAAAAGGTTACTAAAATATTACCAAATGTTTTTTCCGTGTACCTGTTTTTTGTCTGAAAAGTTCTAATCAATACCTACAACTTTGCCGAAGACACCAAATCAATCAAAAAATTCCCTTCCGAAAACACCAAATCGATCAAAACATCCCTTAAAAAGTTACAGATTTTTATGTTTTTGCTGTTAAAGGTTCACAGCAACCAAGGAAGTTGTTGTCGGACCCAATCCTGCAACATTCTGTATCGGTGTCGTTCATTTCACTTAAGTTAAGGTGTTTTTATTACGAGTAATAACGTCTCAATCCTCTTTCTATGTTCTATTGCTTGAACAATTGAGTCGTAAGAATAAGCAAAATGTAAATAGGACAGAGACCTGCTAAAGATGCGTGAATTTCCATTCATTATAAATAAATCACGTTTTCAAATTCATGTTCATTGTTTTATCATAATTATTTAATTTCTGAAATAAATATTTTCGAATTAATAATCGTGGATAGGCCCTTTGGTTTATCAAAACGAGTTTTTGTAAGTGTACGTGTTGCCGTCACACGCCGCAATTCGAGTTGCCAAAATTTCAACCAATCAGAGTGTGGGTCCAAAATAGGTTCAGCGATGTCTCCAAAATACATTCAATAAGTCCAAAAAGCATCCAAAACATGTTTTACTTGAAATGCTTATAACAATGAAATGGTTAAATTATTTTCAATTGAACACTATTTTATCGGTACACATCAACCATGGCTTTTGCACCCAGATTTCTGCTACAGACATTTTAGTATCTTCAAAAATACGGGAACTATCGATATGATTTTTTATTCATCCTCTAAATTACTGTCTTCAAAGTTATTTACAACAAAGTTTGACTTTTTTTACAATCAGATTCTTGCAGGATTGGGTTCGTAAGTTTGACAAATTTGGAATAAGAAGACAACAACTTCCTTGGCTGCTGTGCACCCTTAAGCATACATTAAGGCACAAAACAATCCTGAAACGAGCCAAATAAAAAAATAGTATTTTGTAAAAAAGATAGTATTTTCAAAAAAACTTGATTAAAGTTGTAAAGTATACGAAATTTTGCTTCGTCACGTCTAATTTAATTGAAATTTTTAAGTTTTTTTTTTAAATATTTTTTGTTGCCCCCTGATTGCATTTTCTGCTGGTTTGGGGAGAAACTGTTTGCATTGGACTAGCGTTTGTTTTGCAGATTTCGTAACGTAAACAATACAAATTAACAGTATTGGAAACTGTGGCAAACGAAAACACAATAAATGTTTGGAGAGTCAGATAGTTCTACAAGTTATAGTAATATTTCTCAATTGGTGAAAGTTTGTTGGAAAAGTTTTCAAAACATAATTCTGTTTGTTTTGACATGTTCGAAAATGAATTCCCCCTTCACATCATGGCATTTGTATACTTACGAGTTGGATTTGTTGATTTGATTCAATTTAGATTTCACTGCACTCTAACACTTTACTACACAAATTTTGTTTTTTATTTTCACTTAGTTTCAAAAGCTTGTTGAGTCCACGGGGATGCTTCGGCTGTCATCTGCATACAATGTCACTGAAGCCTAAAAAGTACCAAAATTTTGGTGTCTAGTGTCAAAACTATGGGGAGTAACATGACGAAAAGGGCGCAAAATCGAAAGGACGATTTTTTTTTTCTTTATTTCTGTTTCGTTAGTTAAAATGAAATTAAATGTGTACCATTATCCGGGGCAAATCGGGACACATGGGGTGAATTGGGAAGTGATTTAAGCAATGTTTTTGCACAATATTTGAATATTTTTTAATGGTTTCAGTTAGAATAGACACAAAACAACAAAAATAGTTTCTAAATTTGAACTTTTATGTCTAAAAACAGCTGTTCATAAAAGGCTTTCTGGTCGAAAATTTACCAACACATTCAAACCACGGGGCAGAAGTTGGTTTGTTTGACTCAAAAACATGCTTTCTTGTAAACGCAAATGTGGTAAAATGTACCATGCTTCCTCGAAACTGTATGGTAGTGAATACTAAATCATGATCATCTTTTCTGTATTGGAGGGTTAAAATTAGTTGCAGATATTTTAATTATTTTAGGTATTTAAAAGTTCAAAAGTTGTGTCCAGATTTTTCCAATTTCCATTGAGCTAGAATGCTCATATTTAGCCCAGATGTGTTAGTTTCTAACTCGGAGGTCAACGCCTCCAGACAAATCCACCTCTCCCTGGTCTAATAGCCACGGGGATCGGTGGTGGGCTCTCCACTGGCCTCTTTTATCAAACGCGGCGAGCTTTCGGAGAGGACTCCTCAGCTCTGGGTCGAGATGCAACAAGGGGAAGCTGATCAGGGACTCAAAAGAAACACGATCTTTGCATTTTTCACTTGCTTTTTAATTACTTACGACGGTGTCATGTGTGTGTGTGTGTGGGTGTTTGGGCCGGCCGGCGGTACTGCGTGCTGCTGCTGGTTCGCGCTCTCCAGTCTGCTTCGAGCTGCTGACGATGATCTCGGCGAAGCCTCGTCAGGCTCACCGAGTCGTGCACAGGTGTGCTTCTGGACGGGTGCGGATGGACCGACGGAGCCTAGCCAGGCTACCGAACGTCGGCGGGTGTTCGACCACCACGGGCTTGGTGGAAACCAAAGGGGGTGCTTTACCTCGCGGACCGAGGACGGGTGCGGGTGCCACGTCAGGACACGTGGTCAACGGGACCTTCTGGGCGAGCTTTTTGGGCGTGCTCGGCTTCTGGCTGAGACGTTTGGCGTGTCTACAGCCCGGGCTGGCCGGGGAGAACTCGGTTCCCCGACGATAGCGGTTCTTCAGCTTAAAATTGCTGGGTCCTACACGTGGGTTTCGCACAATGGGGGAGGGTTAGGTTGGGTTCGCTACTGGTGTTCGGGTTTGAGGTTAGCGAGCTTCGCCTACCTGATTCTACGCAATTCTGCCCGTTGCTCCAAATCACTTTTCCACTCGCGAGGATAAACTATCCGTGGTCGACTTTTATTTGGCTTAGGTAACCGGACGAACTTCTTAGACCGAGTTACTTATATTCTGGAACTTTGATGTGTGTTGTTGGTTCCGAGGTTCAAGTGGAAAAGATCGCTGCAGTGGACATGACCCAGTAGCTAACCTCCCCCCACGATCATCCAGGTTCATCGTGACCCCTTTTTTATTCATTCCATCGTTAGTCGCACGGCAGTACACATAATTGGTGAGGAGTGTTTAACAAATTGTGTTATGTGTATTCAAAATGACCGTTGCTAATCCTACTGTGGAGTTTATTCAAACTAGTGCTCCTAAACAATTTCCTTCTATTAGCCATTGATTAAAGGACGAACGAATAACATACAATGACTAACCTATCATATATTACGCAAAACATATAGAAAATACTATTAAAAAACATCGAAACTATGGAAACGAATATTATGGCACGGGTCATCATAGTGAGTTCACTCCGAAGAGTACTATGACCGTTTGCTCTCACTCTCTATCTCTTGTTGCTCTTGGTGAGTAATAGGGTAAAATGCCACAACGGTAACACTACCCTACACCCCCTCTAAAATAAATTGACAACTTTAGTTGACAATTTATTTTCCATCTTGACTTAAAGTCTGTTGTATCCGGGTTTTGGCTATGCCTTTCGCAAATTCGACATTTCAAAAGAATTAATACTAAAACGTTAAAATAACCAAATAGATAATCTTGTTCCAATTAAACAAGTCTATGTTTAATAACGCCATTAATCTTCTCATCAATTTTTGAACATCTCTCATCCATGAATCTCAAAGTTGTTTGAGTGGAAGAGATAAGTTCCTCTCTTTTTCAAAACTTTGCTACAAACTTAAGCAGATAACTCTCTAGAATCAGATGGGGTCCATCTATTGGGTTGGAAGGTTGGGATTGTGTGATTGACAAAATTGTGTTTTAAAAACGTACTGATTTATTTGAAAAACTATGGTAATTTTGAAAGTGATTAGTGAAATTCGATTACATTTGATTTGGCTAGTGCTTGCATAACGAAAATGAACTAGTTCTAAAATTTTCTACGCTGCATCGGAAATTTTGCATTAATCAATTTTTGATGGCCTTTGCCGGTTTTATTCCGCATGAGCTAATTATGCTTGCATTCGCCTACAAATGCGTAAATTTAAATTTCAAAAATTGGGCTATTTCGTGAATTCGCATCGATTCTGTTATCTAGTTTGTTTTCTTTGTTTTTCTGTGACTTTCCAAATTTATATTCTTGCAGAGCTCAATTCAAAATGGAGACTCAGCCATTTTTTTAAACTTCACAAACAATGAAATTTTTACTTTTCACAACACTAATGGCAATAAATAATGCTTGGACAAAATTATAACTTCTACAAACACCTTAAAAGTTACGCTACAAACATGCTAAAATTTATTGAAATATTCTAACTTAATGCTCAAGAATCCGGCGGACCGGGCTTCAGATCGGCGGATGAGAAAACTCCCAAATTTTTGCCAGCTTCATCTTCGAGCTCGTACGAGTTCGTACCTCGTCTCGCTCTAACTGTACAGGGCACGTATGCTGGGCCAAGTTTTGCATTGTATGCATCACCTGCCGAGGATAGTGTAAAATTTCGTTTATAAACTTTTTGACCAACTTCGTAAACGGGCGCTGGTTTTTGAAATCGTAAATTGTAGTTCTTTTTACTCTTTTCGTGTGCTTTTTGAAGGTTATTATAGACGGCATCGTAAATTGTACGATCTATCTTCAATTTCTTTTCAATTCGCTCTTGTTCAGTTAATTCTTTTGTTTCAATATCTAGTTTGTGATCTTCCCCACTCGCCACGATCTCGTGACCGTAAATGATTCGGTACGGACTAAACCCAGTGGACGAGTGTTTAGTATTATTGATCGTAAATTCCACTTCAGCGATTCTTGTGTCCCACAGTCGTTGGTTGTTCTTTACATATGTTCTAATACATTGATTTATGCTCCTATTCAGTCTTTCGACCGGATTTGCTTGACTGTGATGGCGTGCATTAGTCCAATGCTGCACGTTGAATCGGTCAAGAAAGGCTTTAAAATCTTTGCTCAGAAAACAGCTAGCATTATCGCTAATTATGATTTCAGGTACAGAATACCTCAAAAACCACTGTTCCTGTAAAATTTTGATTATTAAATCCGTTCCAATTCTTCGCACGGGGACCAAAATCGTGAACTTTGAGAACAGGTCCATCAACACTAATAGATGCTGATTACCAGACTTACTTCTTGGCAAGGATTGAATAAAATCTAAAGCCAAAATTTGAAAAGGTTTTGTCGTTAATCTTTGCTTTCCCATTTCAGGGTGCTGTGAAACATTAGTTGGTTTAAATTCTTTACACGATTTGCAATTTTGTGCGTACTTTTTTATAATGGACGCCATGTTTGGCCAGAAAAACTTTTGTCTTACTTTTTCTAACAATTTCTCATAACCGATATGAAAAGAATTGTCGTGTTCTCTCCTCAAAATGTCCGAGCGCAGAGCTTCGGGGACACAAAGCTTCCACTCATACCGATAATCGAAAACGTCGCTCTTCGTCGGCACGAACTTGTAAAGTTTCCCACTCTCAATTTTATAATCTAAATGCTCATCTGGACTATTTTGAACTTTCCTAAACAACCCTGAGTACCAGTCATCAACCAACTCCTCGACCTCGATCATTTCAACCGCTCTGGACAGTGCGTCGGGGATTATGTTGTCCCTCCCACGCCTGTGTCTAATCTCGCAATGCAAACCTTGAAGTTCTATGCTCCACCTGCTTAAACGGGACGAAGTTTTCCACTTTCCATTCTTGATGTAAGTCAATGCCGAAGCATCAGTAATGACTACAAAGTATGAACCTTCTATGTAAGGACGGAACTTCTCGATCGCTGAAAGGACCGCTAAGCCCTCCTTCTCCGTCGCCGCATAAGATTGCTCGGCAGGAGTCAATTTTCTCGAAAAATATGCTATGATTTTCTCCCCCTCTTCATGTTGCTGCGTCAAAATGGCGGCGATCGCCGTATCGCTGGCGTCTGACTGTATTGTAAATTGCAAATAGAAATCAGGATTGCTCAGTACAGGTGCTGAAATTAAACTTTCTTTGATTTTATTGAACGATTCTTCGGCCTGATCATTCCAGATAATAGATTTGGGCTTTTTCCGTAAAAGATTTGTAAGCGGAGCCGTTTTTTCACTAAAGTTAGAAATAAATCTTCTGTAGTAATTTGCCATGCCTAAAAAACGACGCAACGCACGAATCGATTGCGGTCTTTCATAATTCACAATTGCAGAAATTCGGTCTGGATTGGGTCTCAAACCTTTGGGTGACAAAATATACCCGAGGTAGGGTAACTCAGATACGCAAAATTTGGATTTATCGATGTTGATCGACAAATTGGCCTTTTGAAGTCTTTTCGCTACTTCACGCAGACTGTCAAGGTGTGCCTCGAATGTATCGTTTACGACCACAATGTCATCTAGATATACGAATACATTCGGTTCCAGTTCACCAAATCCTAAAACTTCATCCATCAGCCGAGCCAAACTAGCCGGACTGTTGACTAAGCCAAAGGGTAACCTGGTGAACTGGAACAATCCTCTTCCCAACACCGAAAAGGCCGTGTACTTGCGCGAACTGGGGTCAAGGGGAATTTGCAAAAACGCTTTAGTTAAATCAATCGTCGATAAGTACTTGCTTGCCCCCAGTCGGCTTAGTATACGGTCTTGGTGTGGCAAGGGATAGGCGTCCCTTACAGTACGATCGTTTAAACGACGAGCGTCCAGGCACAATCGAACTTCTCCGGTTGGCTTCACCACTGGCACAGTGCTCAGTGACCAATCGCTTTTACTCCTCTCAATGACCTGTTGTGCTAGAAGATTATCAATTTCAACATTAATTTTCCTTTGCATCTCCGGTGAAGTAGGATAGGGATTAATGCGAACAGGCGGTGAACGTTTAAACTCATCTTTTAGTTCTATGTTGTGGGACATCAAAGAGGTCGTTTCTAAACACTCCCCCTCGATAGCCACCTTAAACAGTTTTTTTACTTCTTCTAATTGTTTTCTCTGTTCCATCGTAAGTTCGTTTCTATTCCCCTCCTCTTCTCCGAGCATACATTCCATTTCCTCAATTGATACCTCCATGGGCACTGACGGACGGACTTCAAACGCCTTCCAAAAATCGCCGTAACCCAAAATTAACTTTCTTTTCAACTCAGGTGCGACAAGTGTGTTGATAATTTTCGTAGTGTTGTTAAACGTGATCGGCAAATGAACATAACCCTTGACTGGTACGCAATTTCCACCGGCAGTTTTAACCTTCACCGATGAGGGATAAAGTGTGAGTTTCATCGACTTTACGAAGTTTTCCGACCCATTTCCCAACACTGAGCACTGAGCTCCACTATCTAGAAGCCCCAGCATTTCTCTCCCCATCACACTTACTCTCGCAAAAGGTCGCTCATCTCCCTGCACTTGAACAAAGAGTTCATCGATCACTCGATCTTCGACATATTCGGTACTTCTAACAGGTTCAAATCCGCTGCTGTTCAGTTCAACTTCCATCCTTGTACGAGCGGGAGGTGTGTTTTTCACGGTTTCAGCAACCCCCCTCAAGCTGAACTGTCCGCGTTTTTTGGACAAGCTGGACAATTTGTTGTGCTTACCTCTGCAAATCCGCACAAACGACAAAATTTATCTTTCGGTTTAGGACATTCTGCGTAGTGATGACCAGACTCGCGACAGTTATAACACACCCCAAGTGGTGGTCTTTTGTACTGTGCAACAAGCTGGTTAAACGTCGACTTTGCAGTGCCTTCCATACAATCCTGCTTTTCCTCTCCCTTTTGTTCCTTTTCCTTTCCTTCTTTTCCTTGATTTTCTACTTTCGGTTTGCTGTTGTTATTTTTCCCGTTCGTGAAAGACTTCGATTGATTTCCCGAGCTATAAGGATTGTGCTTCGACTTAGCTTTCCCTGAAGATACAACTTCATTGATTTGGGCTGAGCGCGGTCTATTCACAAACTCGGTCGGTTTCTGATACAAATTACAATTATTTTCATCAACAATTTTCCCGAGCTTCTTCAGTCGCTTAAGCGAACCGATTTTAGCACCGGTTAAGGCATTTTTGTAATCATGACGCATGTTTCTCCAGATTAGACGAAATTTCTTTTTGTCGGAGATCTGCTCATTCATGTTTTGGAAAATTTTCTTCATTTCATAATAATAATCTGCAAATTTTTCACCGCGAGCTTGCTTACGGTTTGTTGCTTGAACTTCCATCTGAAAATCTAAATCGTGCGGACGAAATTCACGCTTCAATTCCTTTTTCAACTCTTTCCAGTTACGAAAATCCCTACATTCGGTACCATCAATGAACCAATCTTTGGCACGACCCGTGAAAAGGTGGATCGCGGAACGAAAAATCTCTTTATCTGACACTTTCTCTGATCTACACCTCATTTTGATCTCTTTCAAAAACTCTGTTAACATTTTTCCACCATCTTTTCCGTCATATTTCAGTTTCCACTCAGCGACAGGCATACGCTTCATGTGCTGATTCCTCTTATTCTTCTTGTTCTTTTGTTTCCTTTTTTTCTTCTTCTTTCTCTCCTCTTCTGAGTCGGACGAGCTCTCAGAACTCGAAGACGACGAGCTAGTATCAGACGACCTAGAACTCGACGAACTTGATGAAATTTCGGTCGAAGATAAACCACTAAAAGAAATTTTCTTCTTCCTCTTACTGCTCTTATTCTTGAGTCTGCGAGTCCCCCTTTCTTCTTCTTCCTCATCAGAAGATTCAGAGTCAGAATCAGAAGATTTTGGAGTTTTATTTTTATCAGTTTTAGGATTTTTCTCCGACGCTGGGTCTTTCGACTGCAGCGCCTCCATCTTTTGCAGCTCATTTGTTACCTGCAGGAGAATTTCCTCGAGCTTTTCCTTTTGTTCAATATTTACAGCAATTTCTTGTTTCCTAGCTTTCTCACGTTCAATTTCCGCTTTCCGTCTTTGCTTTTCGTCGACAGCTGTGTCAACAACGAAATCTTTGAAAAGTTTTAATAGTGAATCAACATCTGCTACTTTACCTTGCTCATAATCGGTTAGTTTTGCAATCATATCCTGCAGTTTATCATTTCCATCCTCTTTATCCTGAATTTCTTTGTTTTCGTCTTGTTCTGTTTCCTTTTCAATTTCTAGAGCAGAAGCAGTTTCATTCAAAACGTCCAATTCGTTTTGAACTGTTTTCAAAACCTCTGAAATTTTATCTCTTATCGCTTTCTTTTCAGCTTCACTTTGACTCTCTTTTGTAGAAGCTTTAAACAAAAAATTCTCAAAAATTTCAGCAATTTCAAATTGTATTTCATTAATCTTTGTTAAATATTTGTGAGCATCAGCTGAAGTCGCTAAGTGCTCAAGCCTGACACGATAGTGAATCATTCGTGTTCTTAATCTGCGTCTAACTTCTTTGTCATGCTTAGCATTTAACATTTTATGAATCAGTTTGATCGCTGTACCGGTAATTTTGATCTCATCTGGTGTCGATCTCCAAGTACGAGCCAAAGCTGCTGGTTGAACTCCCATTTCTTTTTCTTCTTTCATTCGATCTTTGAGCTTTCTTCTTTTGACACTTTCGTGCGTTTTGAAATCATACAAAATGTTTCTAATAAGTAATTCATGTTCAACTTCTTCCACTGATAGATGTGAAACATCCATAGTTTTATACAAAGTATCAACATCCATTTCAAAAATTTACAAAATAAACACTTTTATTCAAAAATATGCTAAATCACTAATATTTACACGAAATCTTGATTACTCATGCCAAAAAGCCAAACAAAATAAAACTATTGTAATAAAACATGGCTTAAAATCAACAAATTTACAACAATCAAGATTCTTATGAATCAGGACCCAAAAAATGATGAGAATCTAAAGCAAAATTGACCCTTTCGGTCGTAAATCAGTCGCGAGCAACTATTTGGTACTTTTAACCCTTCAATATTTTCTCTAATGACCGTACGCGCACCGGCAATAAAACACAAATCTTATCAATTCGTAGTGACGATGAGAATAGTGTCACAATTGAACATTCCACCCTTTACTCTGTAGAGCACACAACAGATCTACACCTTGGCCCTAACACTCTCCACTCTAGCTTGTTTCCCTGAACCCGTGATCAGCTTGGTTGATTATAGTTGGGCGCCAATTGTTAGTTTCTAACTCGGAGGTCAACGCCTCCAGACAAATCCACCTCTCCCTGGTCTAATAGCCACGGGGATCGGTGGTGGGCTCTCCACTGGCCTCTTTTATCAAACGCGGCGAGCTTTCGGAGAGGACTCCTCAGCTCTGGGTCGAGATGCAACAAGGGGAAGCTGATCAGGGACTCAAAAGAAACACGATCTTTGCATTTTTCACTTGCTTTTTAATTACTTACGACGGTGTCATGTGTGTGTGTGTGTGGGTGTTTGGGCCGGCCGGCGGTACTGCGTGCTGCTGCTGGTTCGCGCTCTCCAGTCTGCTTCGAGCTGCTGACGATGATCTCGGCGAAGCCTCGTCAGGCTCACCGAGTCGTGCACAGGTGTGCTTCTGGACGGGTGCGGATGGACCGACGGAGCCTAGCCAGGCTACCGAACGTCGGCGGGTGTTCGACCACCACGGGCTTGGTGGAAACCAAAGGGGGTGCTTTACCTCGCGGACCGAGGACGGGTGCGGGTGCCACGTCAGGACACGTGGTCAACGGGACCTTCTGGGCGAGCTTTTTGGGCGTGCTCGGCTTCTGGCTGAGACGTTTGGCGTGTCTACAGCCCGGGCTGGCCGGGGAGAACTCGGTTCCCCGACGATAGCGGTTCTTCAGCTTAAAATTGCTGGGTCCTACACGTGGGTTTCGCACAATGGGGGAGGGTTAGGTTGGGTTCGCTACTGGTGTTCGGGTTTGAGGTTAGCGAGCTTCGCCTACCTGATTCTACGCAATTCTGCCCGTTGCTCCAAATCACTTTTCCACTCGCGAGGATAAACTATCCGTGGTCGACTTTTATTTGGCTTAGGTAACCGGACGAACTTCTTAGACCGAGTTACTTATATTCTGGAACTTTGATGTGTGTTGTTGGTTCCGAGGTTCAAGTGGAAAAGATCGCTGCAGTGGACATGACCCAGTAGCTAACCTCCCCCCACGATCATCCAGGTTCATCGTGACCCCTTTTTTATTCATTCCATCGTTAGTCGCACGGCAGTACACATAATTGGTGAGGAGTGTTTAACAAATTGTGTTATGTGTATTCAAAATGACCGTTGCTAATCCTACTGTGGAGTTTATTCAAACTAGTGCTCCTAAACAATTTCCTTCTATTAGCCATTGATTAAAGGACGAACGAATAACATACAATGACTAACCTATCATATATTACGCAAAACATATAGAAAATACTATTAAAAAACATCGAAACTATGGAAACGAATATTATGGCACGGGTCATCATAGTGAGTTCACTCCGAAGAGTACTATGACCGTTTGCTCTCACTCTCTATCTCTTGTTGCTCTTGGTGAGTAATAGGGTAAAATGCCACAACGGTAACAGATGTTAGTTATATAAGTTCAAACAACCCCTGAATTTCAGACAGATTGGTGAGCTCCACAACGTCCCTAACAATGGGCTATGCCCTGTTCGTGGACTCGCTCTTAAGGTTTCCCAACAACATGGTTGAGCTCACATATTGGTTTAACCGCCTCAAATTATAGATTTAAATTAACATCATGATGATCCGTAAGTTCATTTGCCAAATAAGAATTTGCGGAAGAAATTTCAGAGGATTTGAAAAAGACACCTGCTGGGAAGCTTTGCCTGAGACCTGATGCTAAACATATATTGTTGTTGGCGGCATTTTTGGTTTATTTTCATGAAAAGAATCATTCTGAGCAGCTACAGGATTTATTTTTCCAAAAAAATAAAAATAAATAAGATTTATTATATTTTGATTTGTGACCCTCTGAAATGTTATTCCCGAAACAGCGCCACCAAACATTTGGTGGCGGCTTCAGCAAGCTACGTCAGTATCACGGGCCTGCCCAGTCAAATCAACCCGAATTCTGAAACGGAATCTAATTAGAATCGTATACAAATTCCGTTTCAAACGCAACAACCGGTTCGAACACGGAACCGGTTGTTGCGTTTGAAACGGAATTTGTATACGATTCTAATTAGATTCCGTTTCAGAATTCGGGTTGAGTTAACTGGGTGGTTGAGTCCCATCGATCAACTCTGAGATGAGAATAACAACTGTCACTTGTGCAGCTACCAGAGTAGTAGAGAACTAACACTGTAAACAGCGAAAAGTTTCGCTAGATTTTCTGCTGTCAAATGCCAGTAATTAGCGAAAACAAACCAGCAGAACTAAGTTGCTGGTTTTGATTTTGCTCAACCGCTAGTTTCAGCAAAAAAATTCGCTAGTTCAGTGAAATTTTTCGCAAATATCAGCAAAATCAAACCAGGGTATGTTAACCAGTAACTTGCTGACAGTATGTGTGCAAAATCTCGAGTGGGATTAAGACTGAGTCCTCTACCAATTTAGACGCATTTTTTTTCGATTGCAATCCAGTGTATGTAGTTCCTGAAGATTCCAGAAATGCAATCCTTGATTTTCGAAATTTCTGAAAAACCTTGATTTTTCACATTTTTATTGTATAACAATTTGAAAAAATGGATCCTTTGTATCCAAAATATAAAATATGAAATTTATTTAATTAGATTAAAATTACCCTACCCATCCTCACTGAGATCGCAAATTTAACACACTATCAGCTTCGATGGCGTGCTGCTTCTCGAACCAGGACAACCGAGTGACATCTTCTGGCCACACTCCTGTTTGACCTGAAAGCAGCAGCACTTTTGTGTGTCATTCGTGTGGGCGGTGTGCGACCAGGGGAGTTGGGAGAGGTTGTCCTTTTGACACAGAATGGAAGATACCACCAGGACATTATCGAACAAATTGCTTCACAATTATTTCGAGCCACGTGATGCTAATTTCCGGTCAGAACTAGAAACGTTGCCCCCTTTCTCCCTTGGGGAGTGTCCCGTTCCTGGGGCAATTACGGCTTCTCTGGACGGTCCCTCTCCCCTCATTCGTTGGATTTAGCTTAGCCGGGCGGGGTCGTCGTGTCGTGGCTCTGGCTGGTGACCTGCATTAACGGGTGGTGATGTTTAGTTTCTAAATTTGCATAAGATCAGATCTAAGCGCGTATTATCGTTATCGTGTCGTCCGCATAGCGTACAGAAGCGAATTGATTACCTCCTGACAATATTGGCCGAGATAAAGTACGGCATGATTAATGTTGCCGCCATTCATTGGCATTCATGAGCAATTTCGCTGGGATGTCCTCGTCCACGGGTATAAACGCTCGGTATCAGGTCGTTTGTTGGACACCAACCGATCTACACACGTGTCTTGTCAGCAGCACCACTATTCATTATTGGTAGGGAAGAATTGTCCTCATTTTACGAACCAAAGTTTTTAAACAATCAATTAAATATTTGTAAATTGTGGCAAACGAATTTAAGCTCTCAAATACATTAAATATTCGTGACAAGCTCACCACCGACTCATCTCCCCTAACGTTTTGTATCACTAGGAAACGCATTATACCGTGATATAAAAGTGCTTGTACATGAAATTAATAATTTGAATTTCATTACCCTGGGATAACACCGGTGGTGGTCACCGGGTTCCGGAACAATGCACACCGGGATGATGTCCAACCACTGAAAACGGGAAGTTGAGCGCTTAATCGGTGACCGAGCGGTCCTGCTATCATAAAATGATGTAAAGATAATAACTGGTGGGCAGACACAATTTGTGTGTATGTGTGTGTGTAAATTTGCAAACAACACGCCACATGATGAAGGCAAATTTGACCTGGATTTGTGGATTTTGCAAACAATGCATTTACCGGGAAATGATGAACTAAATTTAATTCAAACAATGCAAAGTAGCCTGTCCCATTTTGAGGTCATGTCGAGGAATTTCAGGTGCTCACTTCTTAAATGATAGATTATGATGTTAGGAACAATGTTTTCTAAGACAAGAAAAAATAATAAAATACTTTCTCGCACCCCCTAGTCGATTTACTGAAAAAAGTCACTTTTTTGAACAAATTTTCTAAAATCGCTTGGAATCAATACAAAAACTGTTTCGATCAGGTGTGTATTATCTTCAAACGATAGGTTTTTGTCCATAGATTAAGATGCACTATCAATATTGGACCAAAATTTAAGTTTTTGGACTCTCCCAGGCGGATTTGTGTCGAAAAAATCGCATTTTTTCGAAACTTTTTTCAGAAATGTTCATTTAATTTAGGGTAGCCTATTTTTCCCAGTAAAACCAATACATGCAGCTTGTAGGAAATTTCATGGCGAACATTTTTTCCTCTGAGAAAATCCAATTTCGACACTCCAGAGCCGAGATATTTGAGTTTTAGTGAGGAAAAAAGTGCCAATTTTCAAAATTTCTCAGAATTCAGAAGCAAGGCCTACTAATTACACGATGTAGCAAGCATATGTCTCAAAGGTCAGGGTATGCATTTTTA
The DNA here is from genome assembly GCF_016801865.2 of Culex pipiens pallens. Classification (NCBI taxonomy): domain Eukaryota; kingdom Metazoa; phylum Arthropoda; class Insecta; order Diptera; family Culicidae; genus Culex; species Culex pipiens. The sequence goes on from NC_068939.1 coordinate 112,960,775, forward strand.
TAGTAATTTTGGCCGCTGAATCCGAATCTGAAATCAAATTTCGTGTAAACAGTGATGTTTTGGAGCTACACCCTTTTGGAATGTTATTTGCGTGTTTAAGAGGCAGTTTTTGTAAATATTGCTCGGTTTGTTCTAGAGGTCGTATCGAGGTGCTTTCAGCGTTTGTTTGTCTATACATGAGATAAACTCATGCCAAATATGAGCCCTCTACGACAAAGGGAAGTGGGGTAAAACGGGCATTGAAGTTTGAGGTCCAAAAAACATAAAAAATCTTAAAATTGCTCGCATTTTAGTAAAACTTCATCAATTCCAACTCTCTTAGATGCATTCGAAAGGTCTTTTGAAGCACTTCAAAATGAGCCATAGACATCCAGGATTGGTTTAACATTTTCTCATAGCTTTTGTAAATTACTGTTAAAAATGTTTTTTTTTAAACCTCAATATTTTTTTGCAACAGCCAGCAACACCCATACTCTTTTAGTTCAAAAGTTAGGGACTATAAGCCTACAGTAATGACTTTTTGGCCAATCGCAGTTTTTCTCATAGTTTTTCGATTTTTCTATAACAAACATTTTACAACGTTAGTTATTGTCCTGTAGGCATCCATAGCGGCACTTTTTAGTCTCACTTTTGTCATATTCGAATTCATCGGAAAATTCAAACTTCAATGCCCGTTTTACCCCACTTCCCTTTGTCGTAGAAGGCTCATATTTGGCATGAGTTCATCTCATGTATAGACAAACAAACGCTGAAAGCACCTCGATACGACCTCTAGAACAAACCGAGCAATATTTACAAAAACTGCCTCTTAAACACGCAAATAACATTCCAAAAGGGTGTAGCTCCAAAACATCACTGTTTACACGAAATTTGATTTCAGATTCGGATTCAGCGGCCAAAATTACTATAAAAATGCATACCCTGACCTTTGAGACATATGCTTGCTACATCGTGTAATTAGTAGGCCTTGCTTCTGAATTCTGAGAAATTTTGAAAATTGGCACTTTTTTCCTCACTAAAACTCAAATATCTCGGCTCTGGAGTGTCGAAATTGGATTTTCTCAGAGGGAAAAATGTTCGCCATGAAATTTCCTACAAGCTGCATGTATTGGTTTTACTGGGAAAAATAGGCTACCCTAAATTAAATGAACATTTCTGAAAAAAGTTTCGAAAAAATGCGATTTTTTCGACACAAATCCGCCTGGGAGAGTCCAAAAACTTAAATTTTGGTCCAATATTGATAGTGCATCTTAATCTATGGACAAAAACCTATCGTTTGAAGATAATACACACCTGATCGAAGCAGTTTTTGTATTGATTCCAAGCGATTTTAGAAAATTTGTTCAAAAAAGTGACTTTTTTCAGTAAATCGACTAGGGGGTGCGAGAAAGTATTTTATTATTTTTTCTTGTCTAAGAAAACATTGTTCCTAACATCATAATCTATCATTTAAGAAGTGAGCACCTGAAATTCCTCGACATGACCTCAAAATGGGACAGGCTAATGCAAAGTCATAGGTCGCGCTAATCCAACATGAGTGATTTGCAATCGTTTGCGTAATTTAAAAGCAGATTTGATTTTCCGCAAAATGTTTTGTTTGGTTTACAATTGTTATGAATTTAAATTGGTGATTGTGTATAGATCATAAATTAAACTCACCTGAAAACAACCAGTTCCCGCAAAAAAATAGGACATCTGTAACTGTAAAATGAAACACAATTGATGGGTTAATTTTGTCTAGTTCGTTGTAAAATCATCAATTGCTGAGAGTAGAATGTGGATTGAAAATTTTTCGCTGAAGAAAATTTAATCAGCTTGAGAAATATCCTGTTAAAATTACTTTTTTCAAAGAAACATTGAAAAAAGTTTTTCTAAGGTATGAATACACGTTATTTTCCAAAATGTTGTGTCAATACTAATATACTCCTTTTAAATGGCAATTAATCATAAAAATCTTGAATATTCGAGAATTAAAACAAAAAAACAAAAAACAAAAAACAAAAAACAAAAAACAAAAAACAAAAAACAAAAAACAAAAAACAAAAAACAAAAAACAAAAAACAAAAAACAAAAAACAAAAAACAAAAAACAAAAAACAAAAAACAAAAAACAAAAAACAAAAAACAAAAAACAAAAAACAAAAAACAAAAAACAAAAAACAAAAAACAAAAAACAAAAAACAAAAAACAAAAAACAAAAAACAAAAAACAAAAAACAAAAAACAAAAAACAAAAAACAAAAAACAAAAAACAAAAAACAAAAAACAAAAAACAAAAAACAAAAAACAAAAAACAAAAAACAAAAAACAAAAAACAAAAAACAAAAAACAAAAAACAAAAAACAAAAAACAAAAAACAAAAAACAAAAAACAAAAAACAAAAAACAAAAAACAAAAAACAAAAAACAAAAAACAAAAAACAAAAAACAAAAAAACAAAAAACAAAAAACAAAAAACAAAAAACAAAAAACAAAAAACAAAAAACAAAAAACAAAAAACAAAAAACAAAAAACAAAAAACAAAAAACAAAAAACAAAAAACAAAAAACAAAAATCAAAAAACAAAATACAAAAAACAAAAAACAAAAAAAACAAAAAACAAAAAATAAAAAAAATAATAATAAAGTTTAAAGATTAAAAAAGTGAAAAATAAATGATACTTGAAAACTTTTGTTTTTTTTTTATATTACCCTGAACCACTCTAGTCTAATGGTCTAATTTTTAAGGGGAAAATCTCTCTGGAGTCCTCATTTGAGTTTCACTTGGAGTTGGACGGTTCATTGGCATGATATTTTTAAGTAGTGAGATTTGATTCTCAAGTAAAACATTCGGATGCTGCTGCAGACACTGTTGTAATTTATATGATGGATTTTTAAAATTACCAAACGACAAGCAGAAAGACAGCTTTTGATCAGTGAAAATAATTGTTGAAAAGAAAAATTACTACAAATCAAAGCAAAGAACTGACCTTGCTAAGGTTAAATTGATTCAGTGAAACATAGCATAAATTTCTGTTCTAAAGGAACACAAGGGGCAGCACCAGCCCCAAGATCGAGTGAATCAATCAACCAAATGCAAATTTGGTTAAGCTCTCGGAATCATTCCGCCCAGCCATCCCCATCGCACCGGTTCCAGCTGTTTCGGATTTTTATTGATTCAAATCCAGCAACAACCTGCCCAACCCCCTCTCAGAAATCGCTTCCTCATGGCAAAGATTGTGACGCCACTCCCAACTTTTGCTCTCCGACAAAGTGATATTCCTTCCTCAGTTTTACGCTTCGGCATACCATATTTATCAGTTTTAATTACAATAAATAAACCAAACGAACCGTATAAAGCAAATTTAATTTCTGCTTCGAGAACCCCTCCCTCACCCCCGCCAACCCTCCTGCCAGAGCTTGATTACGAGCAGAAGCTCGAACCTCTGCTTGGCTGGTGTTGTTGGTGTATTGTTCTGAGAGTGGCAATGGTCGTAAAATTTTACCCTTACGCAGCCATTGAGGAGGTTCGGGGTTTTTCCCAAGCGCCCCGATAAACAATTCTCGTGGGCGAAGCGGGAGGGAGCTTTTCCCAAAAGGGTGGAACTATTACTCGTGCCCGTTTTTCACTGTTTTGGGACGGTAATATCGGGTAAGAGTTATGTTCAGCTTCAACTTGTAGCTACAAATTTGAACGGGGGGAGGTTGAATCTCTATGTTAATCGATCAGGAGTAATGGGGTGTGTGGTTGAGTCATCATTAATCATAGAGAAGGAGGTCTTAAATCAATGATGTAAATGACTTCACTAGGTTTAAGGAGCTCTGCACTCGATAGTTCAGTGAACGAGCTGCGAGAATATGAAATGGGATGGTTGAGTTTTAAAGCAGCGAGGGCGGTAAAAAGTATAAAATGTGACTTTGATTCCATTGATACTAATAATATCGGAACAATTTTTCTCCAATTTACGCTTTCGTTACTTTAAACCAAACATTTTTATGAATGTTTATGAATGAACCCATTTTTGATGTTTTTCTTCCTATGTCACCTATAAGGCTATTAAATCCTCGAATATAATTTTTTTAATTTGACTTACGAGACCCACCATCACGCCTGAATTTGCTTGGATTTCAAAATTCTTAGGCGACTGGTTTATACATTATTAAAATTACACAGTTAATAAAATATGGTAATATTACATCTTAGAATGTGTACACCTTTAATGTCAGAAAAATGTGTAATTTTGCTTCTAAGAATGTGTAAATTCACCACTTTTTTGTGAAATGGGTGTTTTTTGAGAGAAACCCCTTCATGTTTTATATTTTCAACATTATTTGAAAAACCTTTCCAACGCGTCCAAAAAATTGAAAGAACTGAAGTCATGATAATTTAAGAGCAATCCCACGCCAAATAGGGAGTCGGTTTTAACCGGCCATCTCCGATTTTAATGAAACCTTGTAGATATGTTATCCTAGGCTTATACCATTTAAGCCATTTTTGTGTATCTGGAGACAGTTGCAATCGACAATAACATTTGAGGAGGGCGTATGTTATTTATATAATTTTGTAAATCATGTTTTAACATTGCTGTATCTCGAAGACATTACATCGGATCAAAATGTGGTCAAAGATATACTTGTAGAAAATTGGCAGGAATTTCTGAATCTTATCTAGAGGTGGGCCAAACCGCTCTTTTTTAGGAGCCGCTCATTTTCATTTGAAAAGAGCGGCTCTTTCACTCTTTTTGTAAATTTTGATAAAAAGGATTTTTTTTAAATTGTGCAATTTTTTAAGTTTTTTTTTTAAACAAGAAAATGCGGTTGAAAACTATAAGTCTTGGCGGTCTCTATTTCAAGATTTCTATTCAAAACTAAACGTTCGAACAATTGATTGAACAAGCTTAAATCTAGAACTTTGGAGAAAATTGCTCTCAATTTTAATAAAATTGAACAAATCGTTATATTTGGAGAAAAAAATCTTAGAATTATTTTCTACATTCTGATTAAATCGATAAATGCTAATGTTTAATCGGGCAAGAAGATTTGTTTTTTTTCCAAAATCTAGTGGGCTATTTATTATATTTTGGTAAAATTTTCCAAGTTAGGCTATTTGAAATGCTCAAATCTATATTCGGGTAATACTTTAATAAGCGATCAATTGTACAATGGAAAGTTTTTCAAAATTTTGTTAAGAAAATCATTATCTTTTGGATTTTTAAGGCGAACTAGGAAACTGAAAAATATGAGTTAGAAAACTTTTTACTGGTTTTCAAATATGGGTATTAGTGTTATTTAGAGTCTTTCATTATATATTGATGAAATATTTGGGTCTATTGCAACTCAACGAAATATGACGATTCAGCTCTCAAGATGTCGGATAATAACCTTTTCTTTAACCTGAAGTTTGTTTGCTAAGTACTTGAAAAAATACACCGTGGGACAATTTCTAGATTATTTTTTTAAATAAGAACTGAAATGTAGGAAATTGCATTTTCAACTCTCAAAACAAATTTGTAGCTACAATTTGTTGGAAATTCTATGAATTATAATTATAAACATAAAAATAGACACAAGTTATCAATAGTTCTTTCAAAAGACCGGTTTTTCAAAAAGAACCGTGGCTCTTTTTTTGTGAGCCATGGTTCGCTCGCTCTTTTTAGTGAGCCGGCTCTTTGAGTGGCTCGCTCTTTTTTGCCCACCTCTAATTGGCATAATTCTTCGCTAACATTCCAATAAGCGCTATGTCTCATGCAAAAACTATGTGTATGACGATTGCTGACATGTTGGCGACGAATTATCAATAACTATGAATGGCATCTGCCAAATAATGTTGAATACATATACATTATAGAGTGTAACAAAAATGACTTTTTGGCGGGCATTCAGGAGCTGGTTCCGGTGAGCGTACTGCGCCCAAATCCCAAATTGAGCTTAATCGGACATAACAGGAGCTGGTGCTCCTTCAATTTTAAATTGGATTTAACCCGTATTTTTTTAAATGTCTATTTTTGAGGCACTTTGGCCACTAGTACGTTTACCAAAAACATCACTGACGTGTAGACCAGACCCTTGCGCATGTTTTGGTATACATAACATTAAAGTATTGAGCACCCTAGAGCTCGGTACAGACCTTCAAAGTTTGGCATTTTTTCGAAAAATCAGCTCCAGCAAAAAAGATATTCGTCGCCATTTGAATCTGCATAGGGAACCCATGACTCATAGGTTGTTTTGAAAATTTACTCCAGAATTATTTAAAACAGGTCACAGCAAAAAATATGTCACGTTTGAACTTGAACATAGTCTTCTACTTTGTTTATGTTTACAGCTGTGGTGCAGTTGTAGTAGTGAGAAGCAGTGGGTGGCTTTCGAAAATCATGTTACGCATTATGTATTTTCAGCACCAAGGTTTCAAGTTACAATTCTGGTTGTCAAAATTTGTCAAGTTTTTTAAGGCTCTGAAAGGCATCATTCCCGATAGGCCATTTGGCGGCCATGTTTGTTTTAAAAAATCATTCAAATCTTGATCCAGAATTTATCAATCAAATAACGGTTTTTTGTGTTGTTTGAAGAAGTATTTTACATATAGTGATTAATTTTTCATTTGAAATTAATATTTCCGGACCCTGAATTCAAAATCATCATTGACAGTCATTGCTCCAAGAGTGAAAGACGGCGACCTTAAATCAAACTGATTTGATTTTCTGATTTATTTCATTTTTTTTAAAGCAAACTGTCAACTCTACTGTCAATAATCTTTGCTTTAGACTTGTTTATCCGAATCCTTGATTGTATGAAGTTTTCAATATTCGAAGTTTGTTTTTCTGAAGGTTTGAAATTAATTTCGGATAATCGAAGCATTATAAAAAATCATTTTTTATCTGTAAAAAATTTAAGGTCGATTTAATAAAAACCATTTTCTTATTTTGGGCTGCTGCGCTTAAAATTTTTCACTGGAGCTGTCTGAGAATTTGAAGTTCCTTTTGAATATTATTTATATATAGAAGTATTATTTTGTTAATAGATTCTTGATAATGTAAATGACGTGATTCTAGGGTAGTATGAATTATGAAAATAATTATCTTGACTTTTCAATAATACTCAAAAAATATATAATTATGAACACAGAGTTATACCGTTAAACTTGAGATTTAGCATTAAAATTTTATCTGTTTATCATATCAAATGTATACTGTTCTACCACTTGTAAAATAACACAGATACGCCATTAAGCACAATCATTTCAGCATTTGTGACTCACCCAAACCAGCAACTAAGGCTGAAACCAGGTTAAGGAAATAAGTGACGAGGAAATTCTTGCACCGATTATAATCCATTGTGTGTGTATGCGTATATGAGAAAACTCAGCATTTTGGCGAATTATGGCCCCACTTACACGACGACGGGCATAACGACCCTCCCCGACTTCAACGACTGACTCAGGGCGAACGATATACGTATCTTTTCGCTAATGCAAAAATTATAAGACAATCGCTACGCGACATTTTCCCGGTTCCAGCCGAGTTACCGTGCGTGTTACACATCGGAACTGGGTGATGTGAGGTTAAAATGGCAATTGTTCATAATCATTAGTTATATGTTAGTTCAAAACATTGAAACACGTTTTAACTCGCCAGTGTTTGAATTTATGACTTTCAATTTATCCTAAATTATACAAAATTTCTCAATTTAATCTACAATGTTTTCTTGAGTCATGTCCAGCTTACCCCACGCACCATCAGGGAGAGTGGCATTCTCTGTCACCAGTGTGTGTGTGTCACTCGTCTCTCGTGAAACTTTCATGACACGGCACCCCACACATTCCACCCACAATGCACACACACACACACCGTCAAGTGGGTGACACCACGCTGAAACGAGAGTTGTGAAAAGCACTCGTTTTTTTCCTCCAGCCCTGCTCGTGAGCTTTTTTTGCGTTGTTTCGCTGTGCCATGGCCTTGTTTTCCACGGTGTGTGTGTGTGTGGTGGCGGTAAAATGGAAATTATGCTAATGATCTCCTTTCTAATTCCAGTATGTTTCCTATCCGCACGTTGCTGCTGCTTTGGCATTGGCCTCGCTGAATTGGTAGAGTGATGCTGTGTTGGGTGCTGTTGTTGTTGTTGTTTGTGGGGGTGTGGTGGGGTTGGCAAGAACATATTTATGCTGAGTACTTTTTTAGTGCCTGCCAGTGGCGTGTGTATTGGTGCAGCAAATGTCGGGGTGCATAACAGGCTTAAAATGCATCAAATTGGCTCTTATAAACTCTTAAATACTTCCCGAAGTGGCACGGAGTAGTTTGCAGTTGTATTTAACAGTAGATTAATTATCCAGACTTGAGTTAGAAGTGGTGTACAATTGAGCAGTTAGTGATGCATTTTAAAAGAGATCTACAAACTCACTTGATCATTGCTTTTTTCAAGCATAAGCACTCAACATCAATGGGAATCTAAGTTGATGTCGCCCTTACTCCTTCAAAAAAACAAAATATTTATGGAAATAGAAGCCTGATGAACAGTACCTACTTATATGTTTGGAAAACTATTGATTCCAAAGAAACAGGACTGGCGTAAAATGCATTTTACAGCACTTTTCCATTCAATTGTTGAAAATGCAAAGCCCTTATTATCATTGAAATATATACTAAAATTTTATGGAAAGTGATCTAAAATTTATAAAATTGCGCATATACCTGCTGATTAAAAAACTAACTAAATCCACCTATGTGGTTGGTGTTTTCCTACCCAAAAGTGACTCAAACGAATCAGAAAGTCTTTTCATCGGTTTCATCGAGTTTCGTTGTTGCAAAAATAGGTTTCAAAAAAAGTACAAAAATATAACTTGAGTACTCTAAACATGAGACAGGGTTGCGAGTTTAGGACTCATTGGAATAGTTTAGGACTCATTGGAATAGTCTATTAAAAAAACTAAAGTACTTATAACTTTTGAAAGGGTTGTCAGATATTCAATCTTTTGGGCTCGTTGGAAAGGTCTTTTGATTACCTATCCATGGGTCGCATGACAGATCCGGACAAGTTTTTCATCAAAATATTTGAGATCCGGCCTAAATAGAGTGTATAAATAACACTTAAGTGCTCATAACTTTTGATGGGGTTGTCAGATCTTTAATCTTTTGAACGCGTTGGAAAGGTCTTTTAAACAATATATAGCATGACGGGTTTTCTTACAAAAACCTCCCTTTTTACTATCTTCGGAAGTTTACCTGAAATCGTTTTTTAGCATAACTTTTGAAGTATTTTTCTAAACTCCATAATATTAACTAGGGTCTTGTGGGACCCCAAGACGGATCAAATGAGACCAGTACGGTCCAAATCGGTTCAGCTAGTCCGGAGATAATCGTGTGCATATTTTTCGGTGCACGGACTTACAGACATACACACGCACAGACATTTGTTCAGAATTTGATTCTGAGTCGATAGGTATACGTGAAGGAGGGTCTACGAGGTCGAATAAAGAAGTTCATTTTTCGAGTGATTTTATAGCCTTTCCTCATTGAGGTGAAGAAGGCAAAAAGGCTGGCACAAATTTTATTTGATGTTTTTTTTGCTCAAATTCTGCTGTGTAAAGAATAACTTTTAGCATGTTTAGGTTATTTAATTCTTTTGAATTTTGGTGAATTTTCGATGTACAAAAAAGCAAAAGATTTTGTTGGCATTTTTTTTACGTCAGCTCTTACCTTTTTTGAAAACTTATGATTACATATCAACTGAACGGGTGTATTATACATTTTCCAATAGGTTTTTCATTGCAATGTTGAAATTCTTGCTTGTTATTTCAATTATTATATTTTTTAAGTTTTTGAATATGACAATGTAAAAAATGTACTAATTCTCTCGAATGACAATTATTATCCTCGCCGCAAAATGATGATGATTATATGAAAATTATTTCAGGAAAAATATGTAATCGTAGCTGAATTAGCCTTGAAAAAATAAAATGAATATAAAATAAAATAAAATAATTTAACAAATGTTCAATTTTTATTTCATGTCATGTTATGTTATGGTAAAAATTGAAGGCTTGCTTTTGTTTATCAGTTTTGATTTTTTTTTTAAAGTTAAATTCTATTTAAAAAAAAAAACCATCTTTATCCACCTATGTGGTTGATGCCTTCCTCGCTACTTCCTTAATATTGGTCCGGAAATATTTTTCATCTGAACTATTAATATCTTTGGAATAATCATAACTATCATAACTTAAACTGGGTTGCAAGATTTAGACTCGTTATGAAGGTCTCTGGATTAGCTTTCCAGCAATACGTCGGTTGATGGATCAAGAAATTGTTTACAAACAAATAAGAGAGATCCAGCTTTAAAAAAGTACTTGAATATCACTCAAGTGGTCATAACTTGAGAAAGGGTTGCCAGATCTTCAATGTTTTGGACTCGTTGGAAAGGTCTTTTGATTTCCTAACCAACAATGGGTAGAATGAGAGATCCGGACATAGTTTACATACATTTAAGTGAGATTCGTTCTCAAAAAAGAACATAAATATCACTTAAGTGGTCATAGCTTGAGACAGGGTGGCCAGACCTTCAATGTTTTAGACTTGTTGGAAAGATCTTACACTTACCTATCCAACGATGTGTAACATGATGGTATTTGAATCAATTTCTGGTCATTTATCTAATATCCGGATATATTAGAAAACACATTATTATACATGCCCTTGAACTACTTATCGGAACTAAAATTTGTATGAAACTCGATCTAAGGGACCCTAAACCAAGTCGAATGCAACCGGTTTGAGTCAAATCGGTTCAGCCAGTGCTGAGAAACATGAGCTAGTTAGTCACATACATACATACACACACATACACACAGACATTTGTTTAGTTTTCGATTCTGAGTCGATATGTATACATGAAGGTGGGTCTACGACGTTTTTATACAAAGTTCATTTTTAGAGCAGGATTATAGCCTTACCTTAGTGAGGAAGGCAAAAACGGTGTATTGAACTAAAAAAATATTGCACACTAGTTTTGGTGTTTTCAGAAGAGTTTGTTGAAGACCCTACTTGACTAATTTCATCAATATCATCAGAACAAACCTTCAAAATCAGTTTTTTTTAACTAAGCAATTCAGGGTTAAGTTTAAAAAACGTGATGTTTTTAGAACAATTAAAGCTCTCAAAAAACAATCATTTTCGCAGTCAATTAAAAAAAAATAAGTGGCTACGGTCACGAAAAAATCTAATAACATTTTTCAACTAAACTGAGATAAACGTCTCTGGCACATCATTCGATATATCCAAAAACATTAATTTTCAGGCAAAACTTCACACGTACCAAATTTTCATAAGATTTCTGACAAACCACACCAAACACGACACCCAGTGCAGGTTCCACATCCTGTCGCAGAAATGTTCGAACATAGCGATACTTCACCAAGTTTTCCCCGGCAAGATTTTGCTCTTGGGCAAGAAACACACCTGCGAGAGACGTTCTCGTGCAAAAACTTCATTAAATCACCGAGCCGGGGCCAAATTTATGCTTCCACATCTGTTGATCGACATCGAGTTATGCCTTAGGCTGAGCAGAAAATTAAATTCAGAATTCACAGGATCCTTAAAGCATGAATGACTTATCCATCAATGGCTGGAAAATCCTTTCGGTAAAAAGTGGAATTAAAAAAAGGGGGAAGTTTTCCTGTGTTTGCATAATTTATTCCTCCCGCCCCGATAAGCTTCACCCTGAAAAGAAATTTTCAATTTTCCATCCCTCACTCTCTTTACCTGCCCCATTGACAGTGTAAACGAGACAACACACACTGACACGCACACAATTAGGTACGGGCTGTCACTTCAAACTTACCCTTAAACATCGGCAAGCAAACATGATGTCGACGTCGACAAAGGTGAGAGAAGAAGCTCGACGTCATAATTAAGTACATGGTAAATCATAATTAAACATAAACAAACAAGAAACACACACGCACTCACACGATCATCTTTCTTTTGTTTCAACTCCTTTGCACGTGTCGGTACAACCATACAAAGAAGGCATCTCTTTGACAGTTGCTTGCACCGAATTTTGGGGGGGGGGGGAGGGGGGGCGGTGACTTCAACCTGTCAGACGTTCTGAAACAGACAAGATAATAATTCGGGGCAGTGTTGGTACAGACGTATATGTGCACACACACACCAGTGAATACCTGTATTCAAATGTGGTACTTTGTATCTGAAGATGTGCATTTTACACTTTTCCTCTCGTTTTCTGTAAATGGTTTGTAGAAAATCTTTTTCTTTAAATTTTGAAAAATCGGAAAAATATATTAATGAACTAACATGACATAAAAAATTAATAAAGGCAAAATTTAAAAAAAAAATCCCAATGTTGATAAACTTACCCTACAAGCAACATTATTAGGCAAATTGTTATGCTTACAAAGATATTTTCCAGTTCAGCATCCGGTGCACCCCGTGTGTGTGTTCCTTGGAAAGACAAAATCCAATATGAGCGCAAACAATAAGGCTCATCTTGAGTCAGTTTAAACTTCTTCCCAAAAAGGAACAAGCAAGCATGTGAATATTGCACTTTACGTGCTACTCTAGTCTCAATGATGATGATTATGATGATGATTATACTTTTGGGCTGCTGAGCATTTGCTTTTAATAATAATGCAAACCATGTGCTGCACTCTGCTTGCTGTATCAAGAAGTTAAATGAGGTTCTTTGATTGAGCTTTGAATATTGTTTATGTTTTTTTCGGAAAAGTTTTAGCTTAAAACAGAATCATTTTATTCTGAGATTGAAGTTGTATCCATTTAAACATTAAAAAAACACAAATTAAATTTATGCAAGAGAAACACAAATCCTTTCCCCTAAAACTCATTTTCATCCCAAAAAATAATAAACCCCTCTGTTAATAAAATTCGAAACGAAATCACAACAAATCACCGCCACCGCAAAACCGTCACAACCCGTTGCTGTTTCACGTTCAAAGCTTTTTTTTTGCATCAGGCCCGAGCCACTATTAATTATGACACACGAAAAATGACGAAAGATCAATATTGTTTGCCGGCGCACCGGATTTTCCTTTATTTTCGTCTCATTTCATCGCGATTAGTGTTCATTTAGGCTGATTGTTATTATTATAATGTCGACGGCAGGACTCGCGATCCCGCTGCGTCACCGGCTGCAGAGCTTTAGGCGCTGCACATTTGAGATTTGTGGGTGAAATCTGGTCAAAATTCTATCAATTCCAATCTTCTTACTTCTTACTTCTTACTTTTTACTTCTTACTTCTTACTTCTTACTTCTTACTTCTTACTTCTTACTTCTTACTTCTTACTTTCTACTTCTTACTTCTTACTTCTTACTTCTTACTTCTTACTTCTTACTTCTTACTTCTTACTTCTTACTTCTTACTTCTTACTTCTTACTTCTTACTTCTTACTTCTTACTTCTTACTTCTTACTTCTTACTTCTTACTTCTTACTTCTTACTTCTTACTTCTTACTTCTTACTTCTTACTTCTTACTTCTTACTTCTTTCTTAAGTTTTAGTTCCAACCGCAACGCACTGTAAATGTGTCCAAAATCTAACCCTCTGTCCTTCTGGATCCGGCGGAGTTTCGGATTGCCGCGGCAACGTGCGTCAACAACGGCAACTGTGGCCTCTCTCTCTCTCTCTCTCTCTCTCTGAGGGGCCTTCTCCGCTATGGCTACCAAGGACGACGTCGACGACGGCCGTGAGGAATTTTGATTAATGTTCATTTAAATGATTAATGACTGCCTAGGATGCGATATGATCTATTGCTGTCTGGTATCTAAATGAATAATTTATTATTGAGACAGATGGTTGGATGGATGGATGAAAAGTGAAAATTCCCTTGAATAAGCGCCGGATTTGGCCGGAGGACGGATTGAGCCAATCTTGCGCCGCCCTCCTTTACGGAAGCTCCGGGAATCCTCCCGGGGAGCCTGTCTGCGAGCCTTTAATCCCCGGTAATTGAAGGAGGTGTGAGCGAAAATCGGCGCTAATGGAGGGCCAGGACAGTTCTAACTGGTTCATTTGTTCGAAAGGGCCATAAATCTCATTTTCCCGCTTGTTTTCCCCCGAAAGAACCATGTACGGTCATGTTCCCCGAATCAAAGCCCACGAAAAAACGAACCGACCAGACAGGCAACAAGTAATGGCCCAAAGGCAACCAATCCACTTTCCTTAATTAACCAAAAACACACGGCGCGTTCCGTTGTTCAGTTTCCCAGATCCAGAACGCCCTCCGGGAGCTAACAAACCGTAATTAGCTAGTTTACATGGACCCCGACCTGGTACCACGTGTGTGGGGGGCCGCTTCAAATCATAGGATTTCACATGTGCAGCAGCATCGGCTCGGCTTTCCTTTGAGCTGCTCCGGGAACGGATAGATTGAAGAGTTGAAATCCCGCTGAATTGCAAGCTAATTAGGACAGGAAGTGGCTGGGGCTGTGATGTGCAATCAGTATTAGCGTAGGGTCGAAATTTGTGTCCAAAAAGGGAATTCGAAAATTGGATTGCAACACAGCAGATGATGGTAGCTAATTACATCTTTGGTAAAAACCCGAATTAATTGGATTGAACGTTGTTAAGTGAGCATGCTAGAATCGTTTCATTGGCTAACAAAACATTCAAAGTTGCATAGAGTTGTGAAGTTTGATTTAAGTTTCGGATGGGCTGTAAAATCACTTGAAAATTGAATTTCTCAATTAAGCCTAGCAGTCCAACGTTCACATGTTCAAAGTAAGGCATTGCCGACCATAATCCCCTAGGGACTTGGTACACTGAGCTTGAATTCTAAATATGAAATTGGTTGGTTGCGACAGGTGCTGGCGCTCCAGCTTTAAAGTTTAAATGGGATTCAACCCGTGAAATTAGTTTCATTTTTGTTTTTTTTATCATCAATTTATGACTCTCGTACCGTTTTTAGTTTTTGGATGTTTTTCAATAATTTGCAGCCTGAAATGGTGATGAGAAGGAAGTTTAGTGTCAAAGGGACTTTTATGTAAAATTGGACGCCCGATTTGATGGCGTACTCAGACTTTGCGTTCAGCGTACTTTTCAGCGAAAATATACATTTTTTGTTACTCGAACCGGCTCCGTGGCTTAATGGTTACGGCTTCTGCCTCACAAGCAGAAGGTTCAGGGATCAAATCCCGGTCGGTACCTTTGAAATTTGGAATCAGGAATTGGAACAAAAACGAAACTGAATCAGGTGGGATTCGAACTCACACCTCTGGATTGATGGTCTGGGACTCTAACCAGTCGGCCATCTGAAGGTTATAAAACATGTTGTATTCTTCTCATATTAAATACGCTCTGATCCTTGATTTGCCTGAAGGGATTGGGAGTCTTAAGATAGATCAAGGATCCGTCTGGTGCTTGCTTCTATGTTAAGGCGGGGCCGGACAATGCCCAACGACCTCGGAATTGGGCCGCTAGGATCTCTGCCATTCTGAAATGGGTCGTTGGAAGCAGCGCGAGGGCTATCACCACCTAATACCCGGGACTGAGATAAGTTGTATCAGCATTCGGCATATACAAAGTCTGATACAAATTATACTTTCCCATAATTTCGCTACCGGTTAGCGGGTATTGGATTGGACCACACACACACACACACACACACACACACACACACACACACACACACACACACACACACACACACACACACACACACACACACACACACACACACACACACACACAATATACATTTTTTGTTACTCGACTGGATTTTTTTGACGCGTCTTTTTATGAGATTTTTTAATTTGTTTTCAACTTTGCAATAACCCAGCAGGGTATTTTTTTCATTTACCGCTAAATTTTTCATTTTTAAATTTCGTGTTTTTCCAGATTTACAGGGTATTTTTTTAGAGTGTGGCAGTGTTCAACAAAGTTGTAGAGCAGTCAATTTCAATAAATTTGATATGTGAACATAAGGGTTTACTTGTAACGACTAGTGATCGTTGGTGATTTTACAAAAAAAAAAAAAGTTTTGAAAAAGTTGGTCGTCGTTGATCATAGCCGTTCAGGTCATCGCGACAGACACGAACGACGAAACAAAGAAAAACAAAAAAAGGTCCTTTTTTAAAACTTTTTATTTTCGTAAAATCGCGATAACTCGTGATCGTTACAAGTAAACTCCTTGAGTTAGCCTATCAAATTTATTGAAATTTTCTGCTCTACAACTGTTCTATGCCACACTCTAAAAAATTACCCTGCAAAGTTGTAAAAACACGAAATTTTAAAATGAAAAATGTTGTTCTAAATGAAAAAATTACCATTTTGAATTATTGGAGATTCGAAAAGTACATTAAATTTCCTATAAAATGACATTTCCCAAAAAATCGCGTATTTCAACAATTTTTTTTGATTTATTTTTCGTGATATTAATTTTTCAGTTTTCACGCGCGCCGCGTTGAAGACCCCAGTTTTCATTTTCAAAAAAATCATATCTCCGTATCCTGTTAATGAATATTCGCAATTTTTGGAAATGTTATGTAAAATATTACAAGGAATAAGGGAAAAATATTTTCAGCTATAAGCATTTTGCTTCCAAGACCTTGAACGCAAATGAAATTCTCAGAACACCTTTTTCAAATATTCAGCTGATTTTTTTTCATCTTAAATTTTTTTTTCCTCAAAAGTCCAACTAATAATTTTTTGAAGCGTGGTGTGCTAAATTTGGTTCAGCAGTTCGAGAGTAATGGTTTTTTTTTTTTCAAAAATGTGGTTTTTGTGAAAATTGACAAAAAATGCCTGTTTTTGACCACCCTATTCTAGATAAATCTAACCTAGAGGTGTTAGGTTGTTAGCTCAGTCCAGGTGTAGGAGTCGTCTCCCTGGGTCCTGCCTCGGTGGATTCGCTGGAAGGCAGTTGGACTAACAATCCAAAGGTCGTCAGTTTGAATCCCGGGGTGGATGGAAGCTTAGGTGTAAAAAGAGCTTTGCAATTGCCTCAACAATCAAGCCTTCAGCCCAGGGTTGCCAGGTTGCCAGATAAATCTGGGATTGCCAGATTTTTCAAGTTTCAGCCAGAATAAAGATTCACTCTTCTCTGTGCCAGATATTGACAGATTTTGCCAGATTTTTCACTTAATGCCCATTTTGAAATTTTTTTTTGATTAAAATGAGCGAATTTAATTGAAAATCATAAAATTTGGAATGAGTTTTTCTTAAAGTAAATTCTCGGATTAGTTTTCAAAAGGACGCAAGAGCAATGTAAATTCAACATTTTTTAGGCCATAAAATCAGTTAAAATATCAAACTTTTGAATTAATTCATATCCTCCGTTACCTTCATCATTAAGAATTGTTTGATTTTCGTCTGCCAGATTTTTCCAGATTTTTAATCGATACTTAGCCAGATTTTTCGCATTTTGACCTGGTAACCCTGCTTCAGACACCTAGTTTCGAGTAGGAATCTCGCAATCGAGAACGCCAAGGCAATGCTGTAGAGCGAATAATTTGATTGATTCTAGATAAGAGCACCCTAATCACCAAATTTGAGCCAATATTTAGCCAAATCTGAGTATTTTAAGAATTTCCAAGAAATACATGAAAGAAGAAAAATATTTAGTGTCGAGTAACCGGGGATTTTAAATATCCTTACAAGAGCAATTCTCTACAAAACCGGCCGATTTCGACCATTTTTATTTTTTGTATTTTTTGATTTGGCTCAAACTTTGTGGGGGCCTTCCCTATGACCAAAGAAGCCATTTTGCATCATTAGTTTGTCCATATAAATTTCCATACAAATTTGGCAGCTGTTCATACAAAAATGGTACGTAAATATTCGAAAATCTGTAACTTTTGAAGAAATTTTTTGATCAATTTGGTGTCTTCGGCAAAGTTGTAGGTATTGTTAAGGACTATTTAGAAAAAAATAGGTACACGGAAAAAAAATTTCCCGATTTTTTTATTAACTTTTTTTTTACAAAAACTCAAATTCCCAAAATACATATTTTTTGATTTTCGAGATTTTTTGATATGTTTTAGGGGACAAAAATCCGCAACTTTTGAGCTATAGAGAAACATGGTCAAAAAATCTGCCGCCGAGTTATGATTTTTTGAAAAACTGGTGATTTTTGGAAAAAATCGAAATTTCATACATAAAATTTTTTTGACCTCATTTTTTTATGCAAAATTGAATTTGCAATCGAAAATTACTTTACAGATTTTTTGATAAAGGGCCCCGTTTTCAAGATATAGCCACCGAAAGTTTCATTTCAGCGAAATATTTGCAGTTTTTCGATTTTTAAAAATAGTGACCATGAGTGACCATTTCTAAAAATATTTTTTTTGAAAAGTTCAGAAAATTTGCTATAAAATTGTCTAAGAGACATCGAAGATTGGACCTCTGGTTGTTGAGATACAGCGGCTTAAAGAAAAAGAAACACGAAAATTGAAGTTTTCTAAGTCTCACCCAAACAGCCCACGATTTTCTAATGACGATATCTCAGCAACTAATGGTTCAATTTTCAGTGTTAATACATGAAACATTCGTGAAAATTTCCGATCTTTTCGAAAAAAATATTTTGAAAAAAATTAAATCAAGACTAACATTTTAAAAGGGCCAAACATTGAATATTATGCCCATTTGAAATGTTAGTCTTGATTTAAAAATTTTCAAAATATTTTTTTCGAAAAGATCGGAAAATTTCACGAATGTTTCATGTATTAACATTGAAAATTGAACCATTAATTGCTGAGATATCGTCATTAGAAAATCGTGGGCTGTTTGGGTGAGACGTAGAAAACTTCAATTTTCGTGTTTCTTTTTCTTTAAGCCGCTGTATCTCAACAACCAGAGGTCCAATCTTCGATGTCTCTTAGACAATTTTATAGCAAATTTTCTGAACTTTTCAAAAAAAATATTTTTAGAAATGGTCACTCATGGTCACTATTTTTAAAAATCGAAAAACTGCAAATATTTCGCTGAAATCAAACTTTCGGTGGCTATATCTTGAAAACGGGGCCCTTTATCAAAAAATCTGTAAAGTAATTTTCGATTGCAAATTCAATTTTGCATAAAAAAATGAGGTCAAAAAAATTTTATGTATGAAATTTCAATTTTTTCCAAAAATCACCAGTTTTTCAAAAAATCATAACTCGGCGGCAGATTTTTTGACCATGTTTCTCTATAGCTCAAAAGTTGCGGATTTTTGTCCCCTAAAACATATAAAAAAATCTCGAAAATCAAAAAATACGTATTTTGGGAATTTGAGTTTTTGTGAAAAAAAAGTTAATAAAAAAATCGGGAAATTTTTTTTTCCGTGTACCTATTTTTTTCTAAATAGTCCTTAACAATACCTACAACTTTGCCGAAGACACCAAATTGATCAAAAAATTCCTTCAAAAGTTACAGATTTTCGAATATTTACGTACCATTTTTGTATGAACAGCTGCCAAATTTGTATGGAAATTTATATGGACAAACTAATGATGCAAAATGGCTTCTTTGGTCATAGGGAAGGCCCCCACAAAGTTTGAGCCAAATCAAAAAATACAAATAAAATCCATTTCCGGTTTTGGTAGAGAATTGCTCACAAGTTTTTCGAAACCCGTGAAGAATACAATATATTCTGCTTATTTAAGCACATTAAGGTTTAACAAATTAAGGTTTTACAATTTTTGACTTTAGGGAACACTGATAAAAAAATATGCATATTAAAGGATTTAAATTTTCTGAATGAATTGGGGTGTAGAAAGTATTATTTTTTAAATGAAATATTCCCTTTTTTTGTAATGATTTTACTATTCCGTATGTAACGTAAGAATAAATCAATCAAATCAAAAAATCTTGTCAATTTGTCAAGGTCCTTTGTGCACAGGAAACCCGTGGCTTATAGGACATTCAGGTAAAGTATTCTAGCATTAAGGAGGTATAAGGCTATGACTAACAAACAAACAAACTACCCAAGTAACAAATGATATGCTTCGTATTCTTATAAGTTTTTATTAAAGTTTTAAAAAGTGCAATAAAGTATTACTAAGGCTTTGATTAAAACCTACTTGTTTTATGGTCACAAAACTTAATAATGGTTTCAAGATTTCTTCAAGATTATGTTAAGAATTATATATTAGGTTTTAATTTGGTTTTATTCCATTCACTTTAAACAATCTTGAAGAGGTTGTTTTGTTGCCAAATAACTTTAACGAAGACTGCCTTAAATCAGTCCCGTCTTTAAAGAGCATTTTTACAATCCTGTAAGACTTAAACTGTCAGTGTCTCTGCAACTTCGTTCGGTGCAGAACGTGAAGCTGTTTCCTAAACAATTATTCATGAATATTCAGTTAGATTATTCATTGCTACGTTCAAGGTGTAATAAAAATGGCTTTTTGTTGTTTCTTATTGTGTTTTAGTTTTGATGAAAAGAATAATATATAATATTTGCCTGAAATAGTTATTACTGATGTGTGCCTTGGAATTGGCTCCAAAATAGTGCTTTTAAAGATTTAGTGAATTTGTTTTCACCTGTCTAAACACATCCGACTCTGCCTGCGGTTCTTATATTGTGGGAAATAATTCTATATTAAAAGATAATAATATGAATTTATTTCCGAAAAAGTGTGCTTGGTTGATAGTTTTTGGGGAACACTTCTGGAGCATCATTTGGAAAGGTCGCAAAAGCATTTTGATAGCTGGAACTGTTTTGCAAATTCTGAAACAACAGGTAACTATTTAACAAAACCCGTAGTGTTAAAAGGTAACCGGGAAGCCAGCTTTTGTTTTGTGAAAATGTTACCTTTTGTATCGAAACTTGTAAAATAGTTCCAGCAGTCAAAATGCTTATCCGCCATTTTCCCGTATTGCTAAAGACTATTGAGATTTAACAAGGACTGGCATAAATACTTAAGGTATACAAAAGGCTATCCATAAAACTTTATATTCCTAAATAAGTCTTCAATAAAACCCATCAGATCTAGTTTTGTGTATTGTTACGCCCAATAATTGACAGTTGCGCTCAAGGTGTCATTTGTGCTATTGTTGCAGTTTTCTGTATTTTTTTGTGAATAACTATTTCAATCAATAATATGGTCTTTTTGTGCTGTCTACCTGTGTAAGTGAAGTGAAAAGTACAAAAACTGCGGTGAATGTTGCGACGTTCACTTAACAATAGTGATAATAAGGACAGTGTTTATAAAGCTACACGAATAAAGTTGCGTCAGTTGGTTCTTCATTAAGTGATCTTATGTGTGTTCATGCTGTGTGTTTTTAGAATGAATAAATACCGTTAAAAAGCAAAAAACCTTTCTGTTTTTTTATACAGTTATTTTGCAATTAAATTTTCCACCATCGAAGGCGATCTACTTGCAGCTGAAAAAGTTGCATGTGCTACGGTCCTGCCATGTGCGATATAATCTTGTAGAAAACCATGATAAAACATTTTGGTTCTGATTAAAGCTCTTATAAGTATTTTATAAATCTGGTATGTTCTGGCTAGTTTTGAGGCAGAACTGCTCAAGAATGAATAGATTTAAAACATATTTAATCAAGAGCATTTATACTTATCGAATTTCGCCATATTGCTGAAAGAAGCAAGGGGCAAAAAACGCAGCCATGTTGAATTTGGAAGCAACAACAAGCAAAAATTATTAGTTTTTGAAAAAATCTCAACTTTTTTTCAGAGAATTGAAAGTTCTCACACTAATTTTTCGAGCTATCTTTGAAAATTGGTCGATGATTTTTTTTGGCATAACTGTTGTGGCTTATTATAAGTATAAACTTCAACAAATATTTCTTAGTTACAATAAATAATATTGCCAGATTATTATCATCTGCCATCAGTCATTGTATTTGCGTATAAGAATAATTTATTTTAATCAAGTAAATTTGTATGTCATTCCCTCTGATATACAACCTTTTGGTTTTATTGCAAAACAAATAATAAATACTTCATGCTCTGATATAGCATTCAAGAATAATTACAGACTTCAAGAAAACCTTTTTCCAAGCCAAGAAGTTTTAATCTTGTTTTGAAGAGCTCTATAATGTATTTATAAAGCACACATTAAAACTGGTAAGTTTTAACATGCTCCTCAAAAATACTCTTGATAACCTCCTAAAATGGTCCATTTTGGCTTTAATGTTGATTTAACTGGTATTTAACTCAGCATGTAGAACCATTAAGCATTTCATTTGAACTTTCTTAAAGATTCTACAGAAACTCTTTGAGACTATTACAAAACTGAAATTGTTACTTGGGTAGACAGGACACAAACCAAAACCGTTTCGTTAACAAATTATCAGTTTGTTTGGCCTTTTTTTGGGGATAAGTTTGGGTTAATTAACGTGGTTACTGTAGACTTTTTCATAATCTTATTTTATTATTTTTATATTAAGTAATTATTTAGCATATATTTCTATATTTTGTAACTTTCTATTTGTTAAACAGGTACGCAACTTAATATCTTTTTTGTATTTCGTGTAATATTTCAATTCTTAAATCAGGGGTGCCCAACCTTTTGGCCCTGCGGGCCATATCTGATTTTTCTGAAGCAGTGGCGGGCCGGAACTAATGTTTGATAAAAGTTGAAAAACATAACTATTTTTCATAAGATACTTTTTAAATAAACAAATAAATAAACCAGTGTTGCAAATAAAATTCATATATCTTGATTTATAAAGATAACGCAGAAAACTATAGAAAATGTTTTACTTTAATTTATTTTTATTTTGTTTTTATTTGTATTGTAATTGTTTTTGTCGATTGCAATTAAATTCCCTGATTTCGTTAACTTTAAAAAAGTTGCAATTGCATTGGTCGTTGCAAGTTTTTTAAAGCTTAATTTCTTCAACACAACAATTTATGAAAAAATGAATAAGTAATGACAAAATTTATTATTATTAAAATCATAACAAAAAAAAAACAAACTTTTTGCATTTTTAATGCAAATTTAATCAAATATTAGATGAAAAATTTTAAATAATGTTAAACCCACATAATTTTTTTAAGTGAACAATAATATATATTGAATAGTTTTAAATTCGTTTATCTTCGAATATCTCTAAAATATTGAATTTTATGAAATTTTTTTTTGTTCCCTGGTTTCTTGATATAATTTGAGACATTTTATAACTTCTTGAAAATATTTGCGGCTATCATTTTAATCAAGTTCCTCAAAAAGAAAAACTTCAGTTCAATGTAAACACAGTAAAAACTGTAAATAATATAAATTTAGTGTCTTTTTGTGGTCTAAAACAAGTCAAATTTTCATTGTTTGTCTGCATTTTTGAAGTTGACAATTTATAAATTGAAGGAGAACCAATCTAAAAACTGCTTTGTTAACAACAGGCATTTAGAACCTTTTGAAAACTCACCCGAAATTGTATGTTATACAGTTGAAAAAAAGATTGATTTTGATGTTCACTTTGTTGAATTCTTGTAGCAATTTATGATGATCTTATTAAAAATAAAATTTTAAAATTTGATTTTTATAGGGAGATTATGATTGGAATAAGTTTTTGGATTTTATTATTCAAATACTTTCATTAGTTAGCTCATGATAACAACCCATTATTACAATGAAAGCAATTTTCCCCGATTTCACCATAATAAACTACCCCCATGAAAGCTCATTTTTACCCAGAGCCCATAACAAAGTTTTCACTCCCATATCTACAATGTTCCACGCTTGACAGACAGGCACTTGCTGGCTGGCTGGCTGGTTGGCTGCCCGGCAAACTCTCTCACACTCACGCCGAGCTGTCAAACGTGATTGATTTATTTCATTTGTGAATCACGGCGCGAGCAAAAGTGTAAATAACATTGTAAGTATGTATCGAATCAATGGCTCCGAAGGTTTTTGATAGAGTGGGAGCGAGGGTGGAGCAGGAAAAAAAAGTTGCATCGAGCTGCTTTCACATCGTCATCATCATCATCATTGACATCGATTTTGACTTCATGCCAGCGCAGAACGAGTTCTCTTCTGCTGTCGTTCTTCTCTCTGTTAATATCCAAGCCAATCAACATCAAACCGATTGATGAATCAAATTTTCGTTCCCCATATTCTGAACAACAACAACACAACAAATCACGCACTCACATACACATATGAAGGCGCGCGAGCAGTCGGGCATGTTTAGATCTATTGGAAATAAATAGCATTACCGTATCATGCGAAGTGTCATAACGGATATGTGTGGGTGGTGGACGGGTGGTTGTTCTTGGAAAAGTACGAATTCTTCACATTTTCTTTATCTCTGAAGTGGGGTGAGAAGGACCACAACATCTTAGATAAAGAGAGGTAAATCTTGAACGTTTTCGTGTTATGTTTGGTCCTCGATAACTAGGGGCTTAATAATGTTCCTACAACATTTGACAGGGTTGCCAAATCATGAACATGTTTAGCCCGAAGAGTTTTTTTTATAGATTACTTCCCAGAATATTAATAGAAAAGATAAAGAGTAATTCAACCACTTTTTAAATAAAATTTAAAAAAAAGTTATGTAAATTTCATTAAGTTGCGATATCAAAGAACAGTGTTGCTAGCTCTTCTAAACTTTACTTTTTGAAAGGGACCATCTTATACCAATTCAAATTCAACCAAATACCATAAGTCATTTTCAACTATTAATTTTATTAGTTTTTAAGCACTAGTAGCTAAAGACAGGGTTGCCAAATCTGAACAATGTTAAGTTTAGGTTGGGTCAAAAGGTTTTAATACCACAAAATTTCTTCTGTTTATCTCTGACATGCAATCCTCGACTCGTTTCAAACCCCAGCCTTCACCTCCGTCAAAGGCAGTCCACGATGACGACGTGCTCACATCAGCGAAATGTGTTGCCACTACCGTACGTCTGTCTTGTCATATCCCAGGTCCCATGTCCTTGTGTATGCGCTCGGCAAAAATTGCGGGAACCAACTTGCGTCGCACGTGCGAAAACTCCGTGAGCATATCCCGCGCGCGCGACCGAGACACACAAATGTATTTCTTTCATTCCGTGCTAAAACAAATCAGTACAGCATGAAATTTTATTAGATTAGAATACACCGGTTTAGCATTTGTAGCACAAGTGCTGAATCGGATACGGGCGGACGTAATGTCGTTTGGGAGACGCTTCTCGAGCTGTGGGGCAGGGGCGGCCAAAGTTGGGAAACATCACTCAACAACTTGCCTCAACAGTAGACTAAACAGACTCAACAGACTCAATAGGTCCACTAGAGTTAACGGTCTCAACACACCCCACAGGTTCAACAGACTCCACAGACTTAATAGACTGAACAGACTCAACAGACGCGACAGACTCATCAGACTCAACAAACTTAACAGACTCAACAAACTCAATAGATTCAATAGATTCAGCAACCTTGACGGTCTCAACATACCTCAAAAACTCAACAGGCTTAACAGACCATTATCGTTATCGGCAGACGATAATCTTATCGCCTATAATGAACGATTACTCGTTTTTAAAATCTTTTCAAAATAGAATAATTCAACCTCATCATGTGAAATGTTCAATGCTTTAACTAAGAGTATATTTTTCGAAAATATAGTAAGTTTCAAAGAATAAATGTACTCAAAATTGTGCACAGAATTCTTTTTTTTCAAAAATACCCAAATTTTCATAATTTGCATTGTGGGTATCAAACTTAACGAAATTTTGAATGTTTTTCACTTTATTAAAGTATTTTTATAAAACAATAAAATTATCACAAATTGCCGTATTTTTTCGAAAATACTAAAATTTTCATAATTTGCAATTAGGGTATCAAACGTATTGATATTTTGTGTGCTATTTCAATAAACAGATTTTTATTTTGAAAATATAAAAATTTTCACAAAATACCTTTTTTTTCTAAAGTATTGAAAAATTTCCATATATGCAATATGGGTTTAAAATCAAGCGAAATTTTAAATGCTTTTTTTCACTTTATTTTATTTTTTTTAGGAAAATACTAAAATTTTCACATAATACCGTTTTTTTTTCGAAAGTTCTCATATTTTAATAATGTGCAATTTTGGGTATCAAACGAATTGAAATTTCGTATGCTTTTTCAATTGTTTAGAGTTTTTTTGGAAAATACTAAAATTTTCACAAGTAACCGTATTTTTTAGAAAATACTAAAAATTTTCAAAATATGCAATATGGGTATCAAGCAAAGCGAAATTTTTAATGCTTTTTTTCATTTTATTTTAAAGTTTTTTTTAGGAAAATACTTAAATTTTCACACAAAATCGTATTTTTTTGAAAGTTCTCAAATTTTAATAATGTGCAATATGGGTATTCAAACTAATTGAAATTTCGAATGCTTTTTCAAGTTTTTAGAGTTTTTTTTGGAAAATACTAAAATTTTCACAAATAACCGTCTTTTTAGAAAATACTCAAATTTTCAAAATATGCAATATGGGTATTCAAACTAATTGAAATTTCGAATGCTTTTTCAATTTTTTAGAGTTTTTATGGAAAATACTTAAATTTTCACAAAATACCGTATTTATTTGAAAATACATAAATTTTCAAAATTTACAATATGGGTTTCAATCGAATCAAAATTTTAAATGCTTCATACAAACAGTATGTAAAAAAAGTATTTTACACCCCTTGGGCAGAATGCACATTTTGTGATGAAACATGTACCTAATTAAAAAAATTTAAAGCAAAGCGAAATTTTGAATGCTTTTTCTCATTTTGATTTAAAGTTTTTTATGAAAATACTTAAATTTTCACACAAAATCGTATTTTTTTGAAAGTTCTCAAATTTTAGTAATGTGCAATATGGGTATTCAAACTAATTTATTTGAAAATACATTAATTTTCAAAATATGCAATATGGGTTTCAATCGAATTAAAATTTTGAATGCTTCATACAAACAGTATGTAAAAAAAGTATTTTACACCCCTTGGGCAGAATGCAAATTTTGTGATGAAACATGTACCTAATTTAAAGTTTTATAGAAACCTAGTACAACGTTTTGTTCAGAAACTCATGCCGAACATTTTGCCACAAAAAGCTTATAAAAGATGATTTCTATAAAAAGTTATATAACAAATACTTTTACAAAAATCAAAAAAAGTGCAAAAAAAGTTTGTACAGCTTTCTAAAAATTAACATAAATAAAGTTATTTGTTGACAAATCACCATGAATCCAGTCTCTCAACTCCAAATAGGCATCCTTGATTGATTAAAAAAATAATTTGGATTGAATATAAAGTTTACTAAATACTTATTATAAAAGTTTATGTAACTCTGGAAATTCTATATAAAACTTATCTAAACTTAATTTTGAAAACTTTTAATTCAACTAAATGTCAATATATTACCATAAAATTGCTAAATAAACATTTTGGAGTGGGTATAACACCGTTTTGAGGGTCTTTGTATCGATAGAATAGATTTATCGTTGGAATTTCGTACTAATCCGGAATTACGTCGTCGGGAAATCCGCCGGCATCCGAACCGGTCCACGATTCACAGGTCAACCTATGTGGCATCGGAAAGGGCATAAAATTTCCGATCTTTTGATACCCAATGATCTAGGTTTTCTATAAAACCCTTGTTTTTAAATACTTGAGCAAAAAGTAAGTTAGATCCACGAGAACAAAAATTACGAAAGTCCATACATTTCTGGCAGGTTGCTCAAACGAAACCATAACACCGTTTTTACCATAGACTAATAAAAGACTACTCAGTGGGCTCTGAACCATGACTCAACCTTTTTATGACCCCTCGGCAAGGCCGGTTCACTGTCAAAAATGACAGATCGAAATGTCAACAACTGGCAGCTCTGGCTTTAACATGACATTTCGGGAAATGTTATTGTTTGGGTTTTTGTTTTGATTTAAACGGAACCAGTTTCCGGATGAGGACGGTGATTACTAGAGTGAATCATCGTCTGGAGGGGATCCCGAGCGAGATCCCGTGAGTGGTCGATTCTAGACTAGAAGCGGCTCTCGATCGAGATCTTTGCGGGATGTTAATCGTCTTCCTCTCCGAGAACGATCACGTGAGCACCGTCGGTTTTGCCAAGCAAAGCCGGCGCGGACCGCCTCCGGTTGATACCGCCAGGGCAAAACCGTCCTCATCCAACCCGGAATTGTCACTCTGAAAGAAAAGAATGTCCTTTAACGCCATCTGGGCCTCGACGAACAGCACCTACTTCAAAAACCTCAAAACAGACTAGATCTTTGCCCTGAACTGTCAACTATGCATTCCGAACCCCAACGATAACGTCGTCAAACAAAAGTTTGTCCCCGAACTAGCTTCACCGACAAGTGCACGACCGCCCCGAGCACCTCTTTCGCCGTCACCGATATAGGCGAGCTGCACGCGGAGGTCAGCACAGTTTGTTCCATCTAGACTCTAGAGGAAGCCCCCAAAAAGGAAGCCAGCTTCGTCGCGGAACCGAAACCCGCCGAAGTCGCTAAGTCCAAGAACCCGCCTAATGGGTCATGGGAAAAACCCCTTCTTTTACTTTAGCATAAAGAAAACAAAAACGCCGATACTTTTTATCATGCACTTGAAACTTTATTTTCAATGGTTGGTTACAACCTCTTTCAACATGATCGAAATCTCGATCGAAATTCACTTTTTTTTTTGTTCACAATTTCTTCTTGACAAACTCCTCGCCCTTCCGAATGTTTACTCCAGCTCCGGAATGTCCTTCTTTAGCAGCTCCTGCTCGTAGGTGTTCACTTTGGGCAAACCAAGGTCGAACGGACGAACGCGCACTAAATCACGTTCTTTTCGCCGTTCATGACATGGGCCAGGGCGAGGGCAAAACGGGCTTCGGCGTAGGCCGTCGTGAGCGTGGCCGAACCGGCACCGGCCTTAGCATTGAGGACCTCCTGAATGCGTGCCGTCTGGGCGGCAATCTTGTCCTGGGGAAGCTCTGGGGTTCATTGGGATGGACCATGGCCGAAGTGGCCTCCGATGACTGGAATGTTGACCCGCCGAGGTCGACACCCTCACCGATGAACTTGTTGGCACGGACAATGTGCAGCGCGGAAATGCCAAACACGCACTTTTGGTCCATATCCGGAAGGCAATCGTTACCATCAAGTTGACTAGGTTCGAGATGACTCAATCATCCGGCGGCGAGGCCGCGGACGATCGAGGCGTTCGTATTAAACAGATTTGGCTTGCGAGGAGTGATGAGAAAACAGCAATCATCTGGAAAAGAGAACACAAATGATAAACCAAACAAAATAAGCATTTATTTTAAAAGCTAAACATTATTTACCTTAAAAACACCAAAACACCAGTAAATTTCGCTCGTTTCCCCAAACAAAAATCACTGCACAGCAGATTGACTTATTTGCACCCGGCTGCCTTGATTGATAAGCAAAACAAAAACAAACAAGATGCGCGCGTAAATCAGCACAAAACAAAATCGAAAAAAACAGCGCTGCCAGGTCGTTCTGTCATACGAGGGGAGAGCCGATGCGTGGTTCAACGTGGTACCCGCGGTTCACAGCTTATGAGTCATACTTTTTGACAAATGTTGTTCGGAGTGTTTAGTCTTTAATTAGTCTATGGTTTTTACCTAGACTAAAAACTCAAAAACTTGACAAGTTGACATCTTGACAACTGAATAAACATATGAATAACAACATAACAACTGATAATTATTTGAAAATAGAATATTCAACCCGAACCAGTCCAATAAACTTTGTCACCCCTGACGGTATCCAGACTAATTTCAACCAGAAGGCACCTTCCAGCTCTCTTCTTGCAGTCTGTCACTTTTGGGACAAGTAGGGGAACAGCATCTAATTCCAGCGTGCCTCTAATGTTGCCATATCAGCATTTTGGCATTGAATTACAGCTCATTAAAAGCGTTTTCAACTGAAATCGAGTGATAAATAGCTCAACAAGAAATGAGCAAGCAAGACTCTATCAAAAGTTTTGCAAAATTAGTTGTTTAAATAGTGAAAATCAGCAAATTGGATGGAATTAGGAGCAAGTGCTTAACCTGCCAAACATACGAGAATTTTCCCTAGTTCCCCGTAGCGCTGTGTTCATGTGCCAGGATTATAATTTCAGGATGTTTCCCCGTCCTTTAAGCACGCGCTATCCAACAACATGTCAATCCGAGGCCAAACGTACTGCAGCACGCAAAAAAAAAAGAAGACAATCCGTCAATTTCCGCCCGCTGTTACATCGACACCCGGGTCATCAAGAATCGGCACAAATTTCAACCGAGTCGAAACTTGCCGTCGTGCAATATTGGCACGCGACAAAAACTTTGCGCGAAGTGCGTTTTTTTTTCGTGGGCTCGTCGTACCTGCGGGCACGATAACTGCAAGCTGGCCAAAACCCGCCGATCAATAAAACCGACCCCCTTCTCGGAAGAGGTTTCAGTTTGGTAGCAGACCGTCCCGCTGGAAGGATGAAGTTCGTGATCGTATTAGCCCTCGTCGTCGTGGCCACCCTTGGCCCGGTTTGTGCCGCGCCGGCCAACTCGGATGCGCTCCAGGTGGTAGCCGCTGAGCAGGACGCAACCACCACCGACGAGAAGACGGTGGACGTTGAGCTGAGTGACGCCGCGACCGACAACAAACTGTCCGAGGAGCCAGGTACCGACGGTGACGTTGATGATACGCGTTCTAAACGGTCAGTTGCTTGTACCGATATCGTAGGCGCGAACGGCGAAACCGAAACCGTGTGCGACGAGGATCAGGATGCGGCGGCCAGCGAGCCGGACAACGCGCAGCAGCGGTACGCCTCCGGCGGCAAGGGAGGGGACGGGTACGGAGGCGGCAAGGGAGAATCCTCGTACGGGTAAGGCTTGCGTGTGAAGGTGGGGGTCTCGTTACGAAAACTTGAAGTAGTTGTTTGTCTTGTTACAGCGGTGGATACGGCGGTGCTGATCACGGCAAGGGTGGAGAGTACGGTGGCCACGGATCGTCCCACGGATCGGCTTACGGTGGATCGTACGGAGGATCGCACAGCGAGTCTCACAGCTCGAAGGGCGGCTACGAGGGTTCATACGGTGGATCGCACAGCGAGCATGGCAGTGCCAAGGGCGGCTACGAAGGATCGTACGGTGGAGCTCACAGTGAAGGAAAGGGAGGTTACGGAGGTGCTCACGGAGCAGCGAAGGGCGGTTACGAGGCAGCGTACGGCGGTCACGGAGAATCGCACGGTGCTGGCAAGGGAGGTTACGAGGCAGCATCGTACGGTGGAGCGTACGGAGGTCACGGAGCGGCTAAGGGAGGTTACGAAGCAGCGTACGGAGGAGGATCGCACGGTGCTGGCAAGGGAGGTTACGGAGCGGCGACGTACGGCGGTGGCCATGGAGCGGCATCGCACGGAGGTTCCTACGGTGGTCACGAATCAGCAAAGGGAGGTTACGAGGCAGCATCGTATGGCGCATCTTACGGTGGTCATGGAGCCAAGGGAGGTTACGAAGCATCGCACGGATACGGTGCAGAGAAGGGTGGTTATGGAGCATCGCACGGAGCGTCCCATGGATCGTACGGTGGAGCGTCTTACGGTGGATCGCACGGAGGTGCAGGAAAGGGTGGTTACGGAGGTCACGGTGCGGCTGCCCACGGTTCATACGGAGGTTCTTACGGTGGATCACATGACGCCGGCAAAGGAGGTTACGAAGCAGCTTACGGAGGATCTCACGGTGGTCATGGCGCTTCCCATGGTGCGTACGGTGGAGCTCACGGCGGTGCAGGAAAGGGTGGCTATGGAGGTCACGGTGCGGCAGCCCATGGATCGTACGGAGGATCTTACGGTGGAGGTCATGGCGCTGGAAAGGGTGGTTACGAAGCTGCATACGGAGGATCCCACGGTGGTCATGGAGCGTCCCACGGATCATACGGCGGTGGTTACGGAGGATCTCATGGTGGTCATGGAGCGTCTCACGGTGGATCATACGGAGGACACGAGTCGTACGGCCACGGAGTAGCTTCCCATGGTGGCTATGGATCTCACGGAGGATCTTACGGTGGCTCCTACGGCGGAGGACACGAATCATCCCACGGTGGCGGACACGGAGGATATCGTTCAGCTTCTTACGCATCTGGTGCCGCGCATGGTGTCTCGTACGGTGGTTCCGGAAAGGTTTCGTGCGGAGCCAACCTGCTGGTCGGATGCGCCCCATCAGTGGCAAAGGTCCCGTGCGTCCCAACCAAGGCCGGAGGCTACGGAGGATATGCTGCCGGCGGACATTACCGATCTGTGCAGGCCGAAGAAAGTGACGACAGTGACAGCCCCGCCCCGTCGATGTAAGCCAAAGTGTGTTCTGGATATTGTGTTCTTTTTGGATACCAGTAAAGTGTTTAACATGAAACTCAATCTCATCATTTTATATCACACTTTCTTGATTTTTCTCATTCAATGCATCTACTAGAAGTGCTCACACATTTTGCAATCCTCCTTGAGGGAATCAAAAACGCTTCACCTTGCTCTCTCTCTTTTCCCGAGGACCAATCGAAGCATCGTCGAAAGGGTTTCCCCAATTTGTATAACGAGCGTCTCGTGTACGCTCTCCAAAAAGGCACCAATCATGAAATCGGCATTGGCCGTGAAGTTTTGGTCTTTGAGTACTACTACAACTGGGTGAATGGGAAGCTTTCAGAACGAAATATGACCCACAGAGAAGCCACTTTCCGCAGCTCTATCGGCGTAATGTATGGTTATGTCTTCAATAAATCAATGTGGTGGCATGTTTCCCCCTTCCGGAGGTTGTTCCGGGTTGAGCGTTATGAGCGTTCAGAATTGCTTGAAATTTGTTATCATCAAAATTATATAACTGAAAAGATTTTTTTTTCTCTCCTTCGCAGGTTTGTTCATTTTGATGATCGTTTATGCCAGGTAAAAACCAATCTCATTCTTGCTTAATCGAGACAGTTAACACAAAGTTCGCAAATGACCCCATCAATTCCCAAAGCTCATACAATCTCTAATGTCAAAGCTTTTCCCGCTAACCAACAAACCATAAATACACAGACACACATTTTTCCACACCCTGTCCCTGTCGTCGCTTGGAGATTTCATGCGGGAGCTTAGCACCCGCGAAACGATGTCCCATCAATCAACGGATCATAATTTGCTAAAGCGCGTCCCCGTCACGTCAGAATCGGCCGAGCTGGTGGTTTAGGCGGCCGATGTGAGGGGGACGGTGCTGCGAAAGGAAGATTTTGGAGGAGAAAACAAACTGATTAACGGATTGTCGAGGGATTGAAGCTACTCTTGATTTCAAACTTTTCGGAAAAATAGGTACACGGGAAAAATCAGATTTTTCTAATTTAAATCACTAATAGTTGAATCCCAAATAAAAAAAGCGATTTATTTTGATATGTGCTAGGGGACATCTTCTCAATCATAGTACCCAACGATGCAAAATCTTGATCAAGAGGTATAATTTTTTGAAAAAAAATCGAGTATTTTGTATTGCATTATACCAAAAACCTGATTTTTTTACCAAAATTATTTTTTGAAGCAAAATAAAATTTGCTATCGAAAAGTACTTTTGACAAAATGAACTGTTTCAAATTATAGCTTCTTCTAAAAACTCACATGAAATCGGAAAAAAAAATTCCCCGACCCCTCTTCGATATGCGTGAAAAATTGTCCTTAGAGGAAACTTTTGTCCCTAATCACGAATCCGAGTTCTTTTTTTGATATCTCGTGACGGAGGGGCGGTACGACCCCTGCCATTTTTGAACATGCGAAAAAAGAGGTGTTTTTCAATAATTTGCAGCCTGAAAATGTGATGAGATGGAAATTTAGTGTCAAAGGGACTTTTATGTAAAATTGGACGCCCGATTTGATGGCGTACTCTAAATTCTAATTTTTCATCGAAAAGGCTGCAAATTAATGAAAAACATGTTTTATTTTCGTCACGAGATATCAAAAAACTGACCTCAGACTCGTGATCAGGGATAAAAGTTACCCTTTAAGACAAAGTTTCTCGAAAATCAAAGAGAGGTAGGGGCAACTGCTGTGTGAGTTGGCGGAGAAACTTTTTTAAACTATTACTTTTTCGAAAAAGAATATTTCAAAAAATA
This sequence comes from Culex pipiens pallens, assembly GCF_016801865.2. NCBI lineage: Eukaryota > Metazoa > Arthropoda > Insecta > Diptera > Culicidae > Culex > Culex pipiens. The sequence goes on from NC_068939.1 coordinate 112,994,722, forward strand.
TATAATTCGGTTTGAACTACAAAATATGAAAAATGTCTATTTACAGATCTTTTCAAAGAAGGGTGCACAGCAACCAAGGAAGTTGTTATCTTTTTATTCCAAAATTGTCAAACTTATGGACCTAATCCTGCAACAGTCTGATTGAAAAATGTAAAATTTTGTTGTAAATTATTCTGTAGAAGGAACTTTAAAATTAAACATTATTTCGATAGTTCCCGTAATTGTGAAGATACTAAAAAAGTCTGTAACATAAATTTTGGTGCAAAAAGCTTTGTTTGATGTGTACCTTTAATTCTGATTTAATTGTATTTTTATCAAAAATATTAGAAGATTTCACCAAAGTTTCAGTTTTTAACAATGAAAATCAGATCGATAGTTTCCGAAAATCAACAGTTGTAGATTACAGGCCAATTAGGTTACCTTAAGCAAAAATAATTTTCCTTGATTCGACTTATTTGTGAGGCTGTATCTCAGAACCTAATTGCCCAATTTTCCAAGTCTCAGAGAGAAAAGTGAAGGAACTATTCTCAACTTTACATAAATATATTTTTCAGGTGTGTTTTTCTCTCAAGAAATTTTTAAAAAATGCAAAAAAAACAAAAAAAAAATCGAATCGATTATTTAAGAATGGTGACTTCAACCATCCATCTTTTGGCAGGCTTATTTTTTGAACTTTTTTGATTTTAATTAGATGGTGATTTTCTCTTTTCGTGAAAATAGACTAAAGAAGTTGAAAAAGGTATTCAAAAAAAAAAAAAATTGGCATGCCCCTAAAAAAAAACACAAAAATAATTTAGTGACATATTTTTGTAGAAGTGCACCGTTTCAAGTTGAAGGCATTTTAAGGGGATTTTTAGAAAAAAATGCCCTGTTTCTTACAATACAAAGAAAAAGCACTCCATCAAAAAAATATTTACGAAAATCTCAGAAAATTTCCAACTTTGACTTTGGTTTCAGAAACTATTTGTTCGAATTTCAATGTAACTGTCTTTTTGTAAAAAAAATAATTTGGAATTTTAAAATCCAGCCTAGCATTTGAATACGTAATAAGAATTGGAAGCCTTTCAAAGGTTAATTTCATCCTAAAATTTTGAAATAATATTGATTAAAAAATCAGAACACTTCAAAAAGGTTTTATTTTGTTTCATTGAAAATCAAATCAATGGTTTCAGAGATATCACGAGTTCAAAAATGTGAGTTATTTAGATTACACTGGAAAAAAAACTTATCATTAAAAAAAATAAGGAGGTGATCAACTCAACTAAGGCGTCATCCATAAAGTACGTCACGCTCAAGGTTAGAGGGGGGTTTTCGCAAGCGTGACATAGTGTGCCAAGGGGGGGAGGGGGGGGGGGTATGTTAGACTGTGACGTCACGCTAGATAATTTCTTAAATACTGAAAATTCAGTTTTAAAATAATAAACATATATAAAAAATATGTTTGGTCAACATAACTCATGAATCCATCACGATACGAGGCTTTAAAGAAACAAAGTTTTTTTTGAATTATAGTTCCAACATGCTTGAATTATCAGATTTAAAAAAAAAAAATTTTTGGTGATTTCTACCACTGCAACACTCATCAAAATTCGGAAAAATCAAAACACAGCCTTCAACTTCGAATTTAAAAAAAATATCCTATTTATAGTTCATGCAAAATTGTTAAAAAAATCAAGAAGAGGCGGGGGAGGGTTCGACAGAACGTGACGTACTTTGGAGGGTCGGTGCTAGCGTGACAAAGTGTGACATGGTGGGGAGGGGGGGGGATTTAATTTTGGCCGATTTTAGCGTGATATACTTTATGGATGACGCCAATGTCCAAAAATGAAAATTGTAGAAAATTTTCGCGGATTTGAAATAAAATCCTAAGGGTACTTTTTGTTCATTAAGCATTTTCAAATTTCATTGCACTTCTATTTCCATTGAAACTTTGACATTTTCAAACCAAATTGATGGGAGGAAGAGGTTACATAAACATTGAAAAATAAAAAATCGAATTGATTTTTTTTTCTAAATTTTAAAACATGTTTTAAGGAAATATAACTATTGACTTTTAATCATAAAAGAAATATAAACAAAAAAATATAATTAGTGATTTTACTAAAATATTGAAGGTGCGTGCCTAACTCATAATAAGGAGAACAATTTTACACTTTTTCCATAAAATGCACCGTCTAAAAGTTCAGACTTGAAAACCTTTGCTCGTAAAATCGCTTTAACTTGTGATGTTTACAATTAAGCTCCTTATGTTTGTACATATTTTTTTAATTTTTCTGCTCTGCTTTGTAAATCATTGTTACACTCTAGAAATAACCCTGCAAAGTTTCAAATACCAGAAAATGTTTAAGTGAAAAACGTAGTTCTAAGGAGAAAATGATAGGTTATTGAAGATTCGAAAAGTACGGTAAATTTCCCATTAATTGGCTTAGTCAAATATTTTTTAACAACTGATAAATGATAAATTCAGAGGTTTAGGAATTATTTTTGTATTTTTTCGATTAAATACGGCATTAAATCTGGCATTCAATTTGTTTAAAATAAATTATTTCAAGAAAATCCACCGCAGTTAACCAAAATCAAATTAACTATACAACTAAGTTCATAAAACTGTCCAACGCGCCTCCTAGCTTCCAGTAAACAACGACCTTCCAGTTGTGAGTATCCAGCAGACCCCAAAGTCAACTAACTGTTCTGCTGGCCCGGCCCGATATGATACGCGAAGGCAAATAAACACAGAATCTAGAACATTTAGGCTGCTGCTTCGCCGTCCAGCAACGTTGGTCTTGCCCTGGTCCCAGAAAGGACATGTGCGTGTGTGATAGCGGAGAGTCCTGTTTGTTCTTTCGGGTTTGTTTGCTCTCCAGCTTGAGATTGCGGGGAACGGAATATAAATTGGAAGTAAATTTTGGGACGGAGCCTGTCTTGAACCTTGACGAACTAGCCAGGAACTGAGATTGATTAAAGTCCTAATAGCTGTGACCGTGGTGCAGAGACGACGAAAGTCAACGTCGCTGTTACGCGTGTTTTGAGGTGTGATTGTGGTGAGTTGACTTGGGAAGCATGACTCAGTACGAAAAGTTTTGAGAAGACAAAGCCGCAAAACACATATTAGTAGAAAAGTTTAAGTTCTGGCCAAACACACCTGGTGTCACCTTCGGGGTGGTAATGTATGTTACAGTAACGGTTGAAGTTTTTGAGTAATGTTTAGAAATTAAGATTTGGATAAAAACAGAAAAAACAGATTTTTAGGAAAATGATTTTTTTTAAATAAACCTTTAAAATAATCCAAGTTTAAAAATGTTTCAGCCTACAATGTTCGAGCTTAAAACACTGAGCTTTTCCACCAACGGTGCGCACAAGCATTCCAAAATTTGGCACAGAACAAGGTCAACCTCAACCCACCCAGAGTGAAAAAGGGGTTCAAAATCCCTTGAATGTGTAACATTTGTGGTTTCACGTAGCCCTCACCACATATGCACACACACGATTGTGGGAAGAATCCCTTTTTGGGCGGCGGCGGCCATCATTGCCTTCAGAACAAACACTTTTCGGGTGGTAAAGCCGATGTGGCAAGTGCCTCATCACAACTTTTGTGTAAAGGGGGTCCCATAATTCACGCGCGTAATGATGAGAAAGGATCTACGTTCTGCCAAATGATGCTCGCAAACACCTTGTTGACCCGTAATTGGGTGGATTGGGGGGACGTGCTTTGGACTGGGGATAAAGGTGGGATGAATTGGAAAAATGGTTTATTGAACAAATTTGGTTTGCTTTTACTAGGAAAATACTGATTTGTTTAGAAACTGTCCGCAAACTGGGCAGATAATCGGTAGGACGTCTTCTATTCAAGTTTGTCAAAAAAGTATAGTTTGAAAGTTTTACGTAGATTCATGAGCTCAGTTCCCACCAATTGTAAACATAAAACTAACTTAATCCACCTATGTGGTTGGAGCTTTCCTCACTCATGACCAACAATGAATGATATGATGGGATTGTACACAAATTTCATATTTTTTTTAGATCCGGAATAAAAATGTAAATTAATATCACTTAAGTGGCCATATCTCGAGACAGGGTTGCCAGATCTTCAATGTTTTGGAATCATTGGAAAGGTCTTTTGATTACCTAACCAACAATGGGTTGGATGGTGGATCCAGACATAGTTTACATACATTTAAATGAGATCCGGCTTCCAAAAAGTACATAAATATTACTTAAGTGGCCATATCTCGTGACAGGGTTGCCAGATCTTCAATGTTTTGGACTCATTGGAGAGGTCTTTTGATTACCTAACCAACGATGGGTTGGATGATGGATCCGGACATAGTTTTCATGCATATATGTGAAAACACATCTATATATATAACTTTTGAACTACTTATCGAAACTTCAAACAATTCAATAGCGATGTATGGGACCCTAAACCAAGTCGAATGCAACCGGTTTGATCAAAATCGGTCTAGCCAGTGCTGAGAAAACTTGGCAAGAATTTTGGACACATACATACATACACACACATACACACACACATACACACACACATACATCACACATACATTTGTTCAGATTTCGATTCTGAGTCGATAGGTATACATGAATATAGGCCTTCGAGCTGTTTTTCAAAAGTTCATTTTTCGAGCAGGATTATAGCCTTACCTCAGTGAGGAAGGCAAAATGATCCGTTTGTCAGCACCGTTCTGGAAACAACACACCATGACAAGTCAAGCTAAAGTCAAGTGTCGAATATTTGCACACTTGCTCTGTACTGTACCGTGTCCCCTCCCTGGGGCATTTCTTTGCATACTCAAGTATCTCATTTCGCTGGCGTATCACCATCCGCACAGCTCGGTTTAAGGTCGACCCGGCGAAAGGTTGAAATCCCTGAAAAAAAAAGATATCCGCGAAAAAGGCCCGGCCAAAAACCGCGATATATTTCACAGCCATGTAAACAGATATTGTTGTGCTTTGTGGGAGTATTTTTCACGATTTTACAGTAAGAGGAGGTGTTTTGGTCCATGAGTTGGGTAATGCTGTGCATTCCGCAGGTTAGATTAAAGTACGGAACAGGCTTGAGTTAGGGCTGTAATATGAAATACTTTGCAGTGATAATGTACACGTGCTCGCCGTGCAACATATTGGCCACGTTTTGGACCCCTCCACACACACCTGTCCGGGGCCAAAAACCATAAACCGGTCAAAGAAATGACGTTGACGTGAGATGTGAAAGAATTGAGCCCTGGCACGTTGTAAACAAACTCAAGAGCCGGGGAAAATGATCCTTTTACGAACACGCTAATTCCGGTGTTTTTCCCCCCATCGCCAACCCGTGCACTTGGCAGCACTGTTCAAACAGCAAAAATAAAAAAATAACAACAACGCGCCTGTTCACGAGCTTATTGGAAATCTGCTTTCCGATAAGAGCACCGGAGAAGCGGGACATAACCATGAAAAACAGATTGTTTGCCGGTGCACGTGGAACACGAACAGTGCCAAGCACCAGGTTGTGATGAGGAGCAGCGCTGTTTAAGATAACAAGGAAGCTTTATACAGCAATTTAGCGGGGAAATTTTTCTGCGCGAAGCACTTGATACTTGTTTTGAACAGCGTACAGGGCTTTGCTTTGAAGTGAGTACGGCGTCAACGAGGTGAAATGTGAGACGGCTTCAGGAGCGCTGTACAACATCATTCTTACTCAGAGATACTTGAAACTCTGAATTAGGGTTTTTTGCTGGAAAAGATACTGGAAATGCCAGGATTTCTTTACCTTTTCAGAGACAAATATTTTCCATGCACCTTTTGTTAATGGGGACAAATCAACCCGATGTCGATACAATTTATGATTCTAATCCACGTCATGCAAACATAAAAAATATAGTGTTTTGGAATCGGGATGACGTCAGCTATCTATAAAATTATAATTTCAAGAAAATTTTCACAAAAATACGTATTTTTCCTGTTTTTTGAAAATGCATTTTTTTTCCCAAAAGAAACCAAAAATATATTGTTTTTGCAATATGGGTATCAAATGATTAGAATTTTTTCGAATGTTAAATCATTTTTTTTTAAACACTCAAATTTTTTTCGAAAAAAACTCAAAACTTCAGTTTTTACTGTATGGGTATTAAACGATCAGGATTTTTTCATACATTTCGAATGTAGTAAAAACATTTTTGAAAATACTCAAAATTTTCACAAAACTACGTTTTTCCGAAAAAATACTCAAAATTTATGTTTTTACAATATACGTATTTACAATTTACAGTTTTTTACAAAATACTGTCATACGTAGCACTACGGTGGCCTTAGAAATCTAGAATCTCATGGGCCTCAGTGGTAAAATTGGTGGTGCGTCTTAGTACTAATAAGGTTGTTGCGGGTTCAAGTCCCGTCGTCTCTTAGAAAAATCGGAGACATGTCGATACAAAGTAACAATGAATGAAAAAATCTCAATCATTTGATACCCATATTATAAACAACTGAAATTTTTAGTAGTTTTTTCGAAAATATGTAGTTTTGTGAATTTTTTTAAGTGGTTTCAAAATATGTTGAAAAAAACCCGAAATGTATGAAAAAATCCCGATCATTTGATACCCATATTGTTAAAAACTGAAATTTTATGTTTTTTTTTTCGAAAATACGTATTTTTGTGAAAATTTTGAGTGTTTTCAAAATATGTTGATATTACATTCGAAATGTTTGAAAAAATCCCGATCATTTGATACCCATATTGTAAAAACGGAAATTTTGAGTATTATTTCGGAAATACGTAGTTTTGTGAAAATTTTGAATATTTTCAAAAAATGTTGTTATTATATTCGAAATGTATGAAAAAATCCTGATCGTTTGATACTCATATAGAAAAAAACTCAAATTTTGAGTATTTTTCAAAAATACGAAAATTTTGAGTGTTTTAAAAAAAATTATTTAGTATTCGAAATGCATGAAAAAATTCCAATCATTTGATACCCATATTGCAATAACAATTATTTTGAGTATTTTTTCGAGAAACATTGCATTTTCAAAATACAGAAAAATAAGTATTCTTGTGAAAATTTTCATGAAATTATAATTTTAATTGACAGCTGACATCATCCCGATTCCAAAACACTATAGTTTTTTTATGTTTGCATGATTTTTCATACGATTATAGCCAATGTCTCCCATATAGCCCAAATCCCATAAGCTCTGTGCTTCAGTTAAGCACTGGACCGTGCTTAACCGAGGCAGCTGAACGAATCAAAACCGAGGCGTGCAAAACCGAGGCATGTCTGTATACCTTAATTCGGGCAAAGCTTTTTTACAATTACTTATTCAAAAACATAATGTCGAGTCGTTTTAGGCTTGATCTCAAATGCCTATTTTTGCTAATTCCAAAGGTGAATTATGGGTTGCAAGTTGATTTTAATTAATCAACAAAATGCATGTTGGAATCATATTATCTCTTTCGAGCCTGATGGGTCATATATGACGTAAATATCAAAATTTCCAAAACTAGCCTATTATTTTCGTACGGTCATAAGAATCATTTTCCCATCATTGACTAAAAAATTATTTTTTTTAAAATTCAGGCCGAAAGGGTTATAAGAAAAATATAAGAGTACTCAGTCTTCCATGCGAGTCTATGAATAACTTTAAAAAGATGTAACGATAGTGCGCCTTGTCGATCTATGACAATAAGCCAGAAAATTTACGCAAGCGTAAATGCGCTGGCGATTAAACTTCGACTTGACGACTTGTCGATCTTTCAAGCGAGAAAGATCCGGGACTTCGAATTTGATGTTAACTATATAATCCTGTACAAAACCAACAATTTTATAGGAAAAAAATAGGCTAAAATAAGACGTAAAACATTATATGGCTTTATCCCTGGAAATACATTTTAGAAAGGCTTCAAATTTTGGGCACAAGCAGTTTTTGGCACAAGCCTTCGAATGGCTTATTGTGGTTGAGAATGAATTCTTTGAATTTGAAGGTGTTACCTGTAAAACAGTCCGAAAAATACCTTTAAAAAAATATTGTTGACTGGTCCTAAATTGTGAATCCATAAAAGAATTCTCGTCTCCGATCCCACGGCTGCTAGTGGGTTTAACAAGCGGTTTTCTAATGGTGGAAGACATAAATTATTAAAAGCGGATACAGATATCGCTCAAGTATTTCAGAAAAATAGCTCTCAAACTCTGAATTAGGATTTTTGCTGAAAATGATACTGGAAATGCCAATACATTTTTGAAGAGGATTTTTTTACCTTTTCAGAGACAAATAATTTCAATGCACCATTTGTTAATGGGGACAAATCATCCCGATGTCTTTGAGTTCTGCCTTTCGGGCTAAAAATCTATCATAAAATAAAATTATCATATAAACCCGAAATATGACCAAAAATCGGTTGTTTTACACTTTGGTTCAATTTTGAGGACAGGTTAAGATTCAGCGGGAAAAATTACATGAATAAAAAAGTTGAACAATTTTCTAATTTCGTTAGGGTGGTCCCATACACTTTTCCTTCCAAATTAGACATTTTCAAATTAGGATATCTCGAGTTTGAAGAAAAACACCTGAGTTTTTTTCAGCGTGCCTCTTTCGAATACAACCTGGCGTTAAATTGAATTGATATATTTTTTTTGTTTTATTAAGCTTTAAACGTGCCTTCAACATGCTTCAACATCATATTTCTCAAAAATTTAATCCGGAATTGCTACCTTCAAAAAACTGATTTTGAGTTTATTTAGATGCTTTCTCTAAATTTGATCGAGATGGCGTAGATTGTGAGATAAAATTTTTGTGTCTAGGACTAAGTAGCTTGGATTGGCAAGCCTAACAATTTTCTAGGAAACAAAAACAATCCCAAAAATATTCTTGAAAGTTAAATTTGCAAAATCACTGTAATCATGAACCACCCTAATTTTCAAACAAATAAAAGTTGCCCAATTCCATTTGCAACAAAAAAAACCCTTTGTCATTTTTTTAAATCTCCACACCCCTCCCCCCATCGTTGACAATTTCTATACAAAAAAAAACTTTTTTGTTTGGAGCGTGGACAAGTGCCAGAGCCCCTCCCCCCCTGGTCCTTGAAAACCACGATTAAAAACCATTTCTGATTATTTATTTTTTTCATTTTAATTCAAAAAAATAAATTGACAGGACAACATTTTTTCGATGGATCAACTATGGCCCCCTTGAAACGACCTGTCTAGAAAGACCTTTTCTGTCAAGAAGGATTTTTCTTGTCAAGGAGGGCCGCGAAGTAAATTTTAAAAAAATAACTTAAAAATTCATTTTTACAATTCCGCTGTGAAACTGTCTACATTTTCTGTCCTTCTGGAGAAACGAAAAACAACAGAATGGAGAGTTAACACCTTTCAATACAAGTGCTGAAAAGTTCTATTTTTTAGCACTGGAATGGGTGCTGAAAAGTTATACTTTTCAACACTTGTATCGAAAAGTAACATTTTTCAATATTTTTTTTTTGTTTTGAACGGTGAATTTACTTAACACATGGATGATGGACATAAAATTCCAATCAAAAACTGTTTTTCGGAATAGGGTCCTAAAGCCCTATGTAAATTTTTATGTACAACGGTAAAAACACGATTAATTATCATTTCTGATAACTTTTTCCATTTTCATGCAAAAAAAAAAACCTCTGGAGTTTTTTTTAAAGGACCAATAAACTAATGTCTTCCATATGTTTATAGGACCTAATCCAAAAAAACTCTAGACATTGTCTAGACAATTTTTTTTTCGGTGGATCAACTATAGTCCCCTTGGAACAAGCTGTCAAGTAGGACCTTTTCTGTCATGAGGGTGATTTAAAAATCCATTTTAAATCATTTGCGGTCGTACAAAATGTAATTGCACTCAGAAAAATAACCCTTTATCATTGTGAACAATAAAATCACAAATTTAAGCTTTATTTTAGGACCCAATTACTCTCAAGAAAGCTTCAAAACTTCACAATTTTTCGAAAAATCAGTTTTCCACTTAATCTGGATCACTGTTGCATAGTAGCGTGTCAGTGTCAATTCCCTCGAACATGTTACACTGGTGAGTGGCTTGATTTGCTCCATTCTTCGTTTTTAAGCATCATTTTAGTTTCATTCGACTCAAGGGATGAGGAGATCAGGTAAATTTTTATACGATTGACATTTAAGGCAGGTGTCATCAAACTTCTCGTTTTGTTATGTTTGGCTATGTTCAATAGCTTTAAGGGTAACATAAACAAAAATGAAAACTGAAGAATTTTTAGAAAAGTGAATGAATTTGGATACAATATTTTTTTTAAAAACAACCAAAAAGTGACTCCAAAATTGTTCCAATCAGAATACTAAAACAAAAAAAAAAGCTAACCAAAAATTTGTCAGTTTGTTTCCTTTTGAAGTTCGTACCTTCTCAAGTAAAAATGAAACTCATCTTGCCTTGCAACCTCGCAGGCAAGCTAAAAGAATGACAAATAGCCTCACTAGCATTAGTAACAAAACCAGTGCTTCAGCAGCACACCTTTCCAGCTTTGCCGTTGCCGGGAAAGGGATGTGCGCACTTTATTCACAATATCCTGTCGCACTTTGATAAGCAGCAGCGACAGCAGCCCAGCATTCTTCCCCGCTGCCCTGAGACTGCAAGAAAAATGTTATTTTTATTGAGTATAATGGAATTTGCATTATTCATTCAGCACCGTGTTGACAGCCACCCTTCACAGCGGATGTCATCTTGGTGGGTGAAGGGGAGGGTGGGGGACATCCAGGACGATAAAAATGGCATCGTTTCTTGTTGACAACGACGACGACTCGTCTACGCCAATCCCATCCTTTTGAGCCATGACTAACGACATAAGTAAGTGGCGGAGCGAGCTCCACAGTATTCTGCTTCAGTTCTTCGAAGAAGAAGAAGAAAAGTCGTTGTCTGGATGTCGCAGAACGATGAAATCCTAGAGTCGTCTAAGAGTGGATAGTGCACGCGTTCGAACTGAAATTAAGATTTGAGCGTGACAAACCATGATTTGCCGGAGCTTGCAGAGGGAAGAATCACATGCGCAGACACTTTGGTGGAACGGAACTGTGCTGCTGTTTGATGAATGACTGTCTTCGCGCGGTTTTTGGGGTTTTCGAGTGGAATGATGCCATGCTATTCTTTCTAAACCATAGAGCAAAGCATCAGCGCTCAGCAAAAGCAGCAGTATCGATGAGGTCCCAGAACGACTCTATTCCCTTTTTTTTCAGAATCATATACACGGATAGAAAATCCATGACAGCTAAATATCTTGAGCATTTTTTAACGATTTAAGAATAATACAAATTTCTAAAAATATATAAAGGCTGTTAAGTGTATCAATCCCAATTTTCCATATTTGTTAATAAAAATCATTTAACAAAATTATTTATTTCGAAGCATCATTCGAAACTGGTCCAAACACTGAAAAAATAATAAAAGTAATGAGAATGTCAATTGAACCTAAATTCACACTGTTAACTGTTATATGTATTCTAATATCCGGAAAGGTTGAAAATCGAATTACATCACATTTAGCGTTGAAAATAAACTCTAATTTAACTGATTTCTCTGAAATTCTTTGTGCAGGTTTTAAGAATTATTTTAATTCGAAGGGTTCAAAATAATCAAATAAATAATCGTTGGCATGTCGTTTGCGTAGCAAATTGTTGTGTTGGATCATCGTATTCATTACATTTTTATTTACGTCACTAACTTAATTTTGTAAGATGTACAATAATTGCTACTGTGTTTTTTTGCTACATATAAAATAAGCTTTATATCCAACTCAGTATTGTTGATTCTTCGAACTGGAAATGATCTTAGTAGTTGTTTATGACAAAGACAAAGGCAAAAAATAATTTAAAAAAAATAAAACTTCAAATAACAAGCCATAGTCTCAACATTTCGATACAAAAAGTGTTTTAATAGTAGTTTATGCAACAAGTTGCAAAAAGAGGATTTTTTCAGCACGAGTCGTGCATTTATCCAACGAGGTTCACCGAGTTGGATAAATACGACGAGTGCTGAAAAAATCAAGTTTTGCAACGAGTTCCATACAACATTTTTTGCAATTTCGAAAAACACCCATTGAGTGAAATTTTAAGTCGAATTTTCATGTATATTGTCAATAAATCGTTTAAATCAAAAAAATGTTGAAAAGTGTTACTTTTCGGAACTAGTGCTGAAAAGTTCAACTTTTCAGCACCCATTTCAGTGCTGAAAAGTAGAACTTTTCAGCATTTATTCTGGAAAGTGTTGCTATTCGATTCTGTTATTTTTGGTACAGAAAAGTAGGCTATTTCGTCGTTCAAGAATGACAGGAAAAGTAAGTAGTTTCACGACGGAATTGCAAAAAATGCATTTTTGCAATTCCGTCGTGAAACTACTTACTTTTCCTGTCATTCTTGAACGACGAAATAGCCTACTTTTCTGTACCAAAAATAACAGAATCGAATAGCAACACTTTTCAAAATAAATGCTGAAAAGTTCTACTTTTCAGCACTGAACTTTTCAGCACTTGTTTCGAAAAGTAACACTTTTCAACATTTTTTTTATTTAAACGCTTTATTAACAAAATACATGAAATTTTTTTTTGAAATTTCACTCAATGGGTGTTTTTCGGAATTGCAAAAAATGTTGTATGGAACTCGTTGCAAAACTTGATTTTTTCAGCACTCTTCGTATTTATCCAACTCGGTGAACCTCGTTGGATAAATGTACGACTCGTGCTGAAAAAATCATCTTTTTGCAACTTGTTGCATAAACTACTATTTACACTAGTTCTGTTGTTTTCAAAAAATAAAAGATTTGACGAAAACAAACATTTTGGCGAAAAAAAAAACTTTTTGCGGTACTACCTGAACATCGAAAATTTTCAAACATTCAAAAGATTTTGAAATCAACCCAAACATGCTAAAAATGTTTCTAAACGCAGGGGAAAGCATTTTAAATTGATTTCAACTGATTGCACTTAAATTTCCATTGAATTTTAGAAGTTTTCTGAAAAAAATATTTTTTTGCTTCTTGATTTTCGGGTCAAATTTGAAGGAAAGGGGAGGGGGGGAGGAGGGTTTTCAAGAAAATTTGTATCAACCTAGAGATTTTTAAATCGTTTTTTAATTTTTTTAAGCAGGAACCACAGATTGTTAAAAAGGTGTGGAGCTTTGGTGAAACTAAAGGAAACAAATAAATATTATCATAAATTATTGATATTTTGCTATAACTGTAAAGATGTATGAATAAATACAGTATGTTAAAAAAGTATTTACACTCCTTTTGCACTATGCACATATTGTGATGAAACATCTAAACAATTTAATGTTGTTCAGAAACTCATGCCAGACATTTTGCTATAAAAACCTCATGAAAAGATGATTTCTTTAAAAAGTTATATAACAAATACTATTACGAACATAAAAAAGGTGCAAAAAAAGTTTCGAAAAATTAACATAAATAATGTTATTTGTTGACAAATCACCATAAATCCAGTCTCCTAACTCCAAATAGGCATCCTTGACTAATTAAAAAAATAATTTGGATTGAATATAAAGTTTACTAACTACTTAGTATAAGGTTTATATAACTCTGGAAATTCTATATAAAACTGGTCTAAACTTAATTTTGCAAACTTTTAATTCAACTAAATGTCAATATATTACCATATAATTGCTAAATAAACATTTTGGAGTGGGTATAACACCGTTTTGGGGGTATTTGTATCGATAGACTAGATTTTTCGTTGGAATTTCGTACCAACCCGTAATTACGTCGTCGGAAAATCCACCGGCATTCGAACCGGTCCACAATTAACAAGTCACCCTATGTGGCATCGGAAAGGGCATAAAATTTCCGATCTTTTGATACCCAGACATCTAGGTTTTCTATAAAACCCACGTTTTTAAATACCTAGGCAAAAACGTTGTTATGGTTTCGTTTGAGCAATCTGCCAAAAATGTATGGAATTTCGTAATTTTTGTTCTCGTGGATCAAACTTACTTTTTGCCCAGGTATTTAAAAACGTAGGTTTTAAAGAAAACCTTGAAGTTTGGGTATCGAAAGATCGGAAATTGTATGCCCTTTCCAATTCCACATAGGTTGACTTGTGAATCGTGTACCGGTTCGGATGCCGGCGGATTTTCCTACGCCGTAATTCCGGGTTGGTACGAAATTCCAACGAAAAATCTATTCTATAGATACTAATACCCCCAAAACGGTGTTATACCCACTCCAAAATGTTTATTAAGCAATTATATGGTAATATATTGACATTTAGTTGAATTAAAAGTTTGCAAAATTAAGTTTAGATAAGTTTTATATAGAATTTCCAGAGTTATATAGACTTTTATACTAAGTAGTTAGTAAACTTTATATTCAATCCAAATTATTTTTTTAATTAGTCAAGGAAGCCAATTTGTGGTTAGGAGACTGGATTTATGGTGATTTGTCAACAAATAACATTATTTATGTTAATTTTTCGAAAGGTGTACAAACTTTTTTTGCACCTTTTTTATTTTCGTTATAGTATTTGTTATATAACTTTTTATACAAATAATCTTTTCCTGAGCTTGTTGTAGCAAAATGTTTGGCATGAGTTTCTGAACAAAATGTAGTACTAAGTTCCTGTCAAACTTTAATTTTTTTACATGTTTCATCACAAAATGTGCATAGTGCCCAAGGGGTGTAAATACTTTTTTTACATACTGTATAATCATGTATAAATAAGGCTACCAACTCTTTCTGAGCAAAAATCGGTACACTTAGTCGATATGACCAAATGATATAGCAATTACTGTTTAGAAATTATTTAGTTAAATTCATAAAATAAACTGAACTGAACTTCTAAATCAGATCTAAATTTTCATATATTATTTGGTAAAATTTTTAAAAGTTTACGAAATATCAAGTTGTCTTTTAAGAATAATATCACTCTGACTATTTTCCCGAGAACTTGATTGAGAGTTTCACAGAAATTCACAAGCTTTTGATCAGCAGGAAAATCATATCAACAAACTGGACTTCAAAGGGCCCTGCCTTGGTTTTCCATTCAGACAATACAATAAAACTGGCAGTTAAATAAAAATGCCTACATGAATTATCCTGAAAAAAATGTGATGAAATATGTTTGAATTTATACTTTTTCTCATGAAATTTTTAAAGATTGGTGCTGTTACGTGGCCACGCGCTTGCCTTACTGAATTATTTGCGTCTTGAGCATCATTTTCGTTGAGTATTTTGTGTTTTATGTGCTTGTGTAATTTTAACTAACTGTTTTGTGATTTTCAAAGCCCTTTCTATATCAACGTTGATCGAAAGGCACGGCGTCGGGTAAATTGTGTATACATTTTTTGAATAATGTTTTATTTTTTTACGATAAAAAAGCCATTTCTATATAATGATCGAAAGACGCGCTGACATTTTGGAACGTCGAGATAATAGTGGAGCAAAATAACTGTGTGTGAGTGATTTTGTGTGTTAACCAGAAAGACCTTCCCATAGCATCGTTGCTCGGAAGGCTCATGCTCATGAAATTTTTAAAGATCAACATTTTTTTTCATTTTTGCCATCCATTGGAGGGAAAGAGGGGGGGGGGGGAAGTTATAGTTGGATGTAGCCTAAATGTCGAGTCAGGTCTTAAGGTTATTTCAGATGGAGTAGTTGTCTTCCTCCCGTTCCGTTTTTTTTTCAGACTTTTTCTCGTAAAACTTTTACATTCGATTTTATGTCTTGCGACTTTCTAGCAATGAATCTTTGAAACATTCGACGTTATGTTTTCGGCATTTTGTACCACATTTTTATTTTTGAATTAATCTGTTGCAAATATTAAACAACGTTTTTATCCCCCCCTTCTATAATACCGGTTTGGATAATCTGGGAGCAAAAACTAAATTTAAAAATAAAAACTTTGAAATTTCTCCAGGAAATTCAAGTGCAATCAGCTGAAATTAATTTTAAAGACATTAAAAACTTTTTAACAACTGCATGGCTGACGCATTAAAAAAATCTTCCATTAGTATGATAAAGTTCTGGCTTGAATTTTAAAATTTAAAATTTTGTTTTGCTCAAAAAGTTTTGATAGAATTTTCAGCTCTATATTGATATTAAGTCTTTGGCTTTAGGGTTTGTTCAAATATTACGTCCAGAAATTTTCTGGACTTTAGACCCCCCCACCCTGTCACGGACGTAATTGTTTACCCTTTTTTGGACTAGTTTTCTAAATACCTTTCTTAACATACATAACATGATGTGTTTTCTTACAAAAACCATCCCAGCCGGTCCAGACAGTTTCCAGATATTCGGGTGCCAGTACTTTGACCTCCCAAAGTGCTTAAGTTGGAGTCGCTAAATCTCCAGAAGCCGGAGTCAGTGTTGAAGTCACAACTGAACTGAGACATCCAAATTACGAAAAAAATAATCAATTTTCCTCCGTGTCATTGCCCCTGCTCAGCAGCTCCATAAACAGTTCGGAGGAGTTATTTTTACAACGCTAGCAGTACATGACATAAATTGTCATTATTTGTGACGTTTTATTTTGCTTGTGTGTGTTATCTACTCGCGCAGCAGTTCTTGGAGATATGGCGACCAACCAACCCGCATAGAACACAGTCATTTTTTTGTCACGGGCTTTGGTGGAGCAGGACAGCCCGACTGGTGGGGATTCGCAGGACCGAGAGCAAAACCCAAGGACCATAGATTCACGTTGAAAGACGCGAACGAAACTAATCCCCGGTGCTGTCACGGAGCAGATTACATTATGCTGGTGGTGGTTTCTGTTTTTCTTGGTTTGCGAGCGCCGTCGTTGGCGTTGTAGCACTAATCAATGTGAAAGATTGAGTAAACATAAGCTCTCTGACAATTGGTTGAAACTTGCTGGAAATATTAAAGTTTTCAGTACAGATAAGTTTATGACTTTATGATTCATCTTTAGATTTTTGAACTTTTAAGGAAGTGTTTGACAAGAAAAAGCATAATTTCTAATATTTTTTTCAAATTTAAATTCTTTAACTCAAATGTTCTGTTTCAAACATCTATCGCTTTATTAAGATAGCTTCCTCTCTATGTGATTCAGGGAAATAATTTCACGAGCAAAGTATGTCAACGAATCTTGCTTCGTTTGCTCTCGCAAAGCTTCCAATGCTCAATTCCCCGTAAAGCTCTTTGCGCGGACTTGTTATTTGACAACATGCACCGTTAGGTCAATGAAAGTAGTACACTCATCCCTCATATTCGGAACAGTTTACAGATCGGCCAATGTTTAACAAATCATATTAAATCGATAATTCTAGATTAAATTTTCAAAACAACCTATCCCTCATGGGTTTCCTATGCAGATAGGACCTTTTGAAAATTTAATCGAGAATTGAATATAATGAACTGCTTTTACCTTCATGTGAAAGCTTTTCTTGCGATCTTTCGATTGATGTATAGACCGGCTGTATATTTTTACGTTTTATATCAAGTTTTCAAAGAAAAACATTGACCCTTGAAATCCACAAATTCGGAACACTTTTTTCTTACGATGTAAACAAACTTTTTATTCTCTCCCGGAGTACATATTTTTTAACAAAATAATGACTTCGCACTGCGAAACCAATAAAACTCATGCTTAGTAATGTTTTATGAATGGTCTGATAACTTTTTTGTGAAAATATCAGTTAAATTCAGGTGTTCCACAATTGTGGGAGGCACAATAACATCCCACAATTATGGAACAGGCAGTTTGGAGGCGGTGTTTTGATGCTCTGAATAAAATAGTCTTGAAATGCAGTTTTTTTGTTAAAAATGTACTACTTTTACCAGTGAAATAGCAAGAAAATGTCCAAATAAAGGTCATAAAAATAGTAGGGTCGAGAGAAAAGCTGCATTTGGCATGCTATTGACAAATTATCACAAAAGTGTTCCGAATTTGTGGGTGTTCCGAATATGTGGGATGACTGTAGTTGTCAACATCATTGCATTGGTAGTCAGCTAGTAGCAGCACATACACACACTTACGCTTGCATATAAATAAGCCATGAATTTTAAAGCACCGAGCTTTTTGCATAAAAGCTCTAGGAATGCAGCGAAGCGATCGGTAACGATGGTCGTACATCAACCAACCTCCTTTTTCGTGGGGCATGCTGTGGGGGTGGAAGTAAATCGTTCAATTGCAAGATGACACACAGTGATAATTGCAGAGAGTGCTTCTTGCACTTTGAGAGGTGGAGAGAATGAACCGTGAAGTGGGGTGGCTTCTAGTCGCTGATCTTAGTAAATGATTAGTTAAAAAAACACATTTTTGAATACAATTTTGAAATATAAATTGAGCCATGCAAATAATTTTTAACATATTTTGTCCCTCTGACCGTGGTTAAAAATCAAAAATACTCAAAATGATTAAAATAACCCAGTCTAACGGTTCTCTCTGAACCACTCGGTTTGATTGCATCTCATTATGCCTGCAAATGCATCCTATTGCATCTTAATGAGTGCGGTTTGCACCTGCCGTTTGGCATTCACACCCAATTAGGGACGATCCTGACACTCCTCCTGATCAGGATTTCTGCTAACGATATGATGGATTAAGGGCGGTCCAGGTACTTTGCAAGCAATCACCTTTGAATTAATTTGACATTCTACTGCAACGCGTCGACATAAAACCGTTTAATTTGAAGTAAATGTCAACGTCTGCATAAAACCTTTCGAGACACGAAAAACTCTGCCAGTAAAAAAGTGAATGAATGCAACCTAAATATCAAACACATCATTGCTCCTTAACAACATTTTAGCAGCAGTACAAGTCAGCCAAAGTCCATGAAACTGCAATCAGCGCGCAAAGTGTTCGCCTAGGGAAAACGAAAATGACTCGAACGTGTCATTTTACGAGCCACGAACCAAAGTACCTTCCCCCGGTGGACAGTTAAAACAGCTGTGTGTTTGTTTTGCCCTTTATTTGTGGTGACGTTTGCGATTCCCCCGGTGGAACTGGTGAATGTTACCAATGGATGAGTTAATGCGGCCAAACTGAACTGAGTGATTTTTTTGATGAAGGTTGCATGACATCGAGTAATCAAAGAGTGGTTTTGGTTCTGAAACTGAGAATCAGAACGCATTATGTTTATTGAATTCGAATATTTTGACTAGATAGCTATAGAGGACAAAATCGTGACGTCAGAAATGAACTCAAATCACTCAAAGTTCATTTTGTGAGTGACTTTAACATTTTGGCCTAGTTTGACAGCTACCTTGTCCCCAGTTTTTTTGTGAGAGAGAAAAGGAGGCGAATACTTTAGAAAATCATACCTGTCAAAATTCCTTGCCTCAAAATTTTGTCGCGAGTTGCTTTTCTCCTCTATAGAGAAGAAAAGCAACTCGCGACAAAATTTTAAGGCTAGCTGTCAAACTAGTAATTTGAGTTAATTTCTGACGTCACGATTTTCAACTTTATTCCGTTCAGACAAAGCTGCTTACCTGCAATGCGTGATTGCTGAGATAAAAAGCGAGAATCAATGAACTTGCATTCATATTTATTCGTGATTGTCTCCTCTTCGAATCCATCACATTTTCAATATCAATGATAAAAGGATTCATGCGTTAGCCAAAATAAAGCAAGGTGTCGCCCAATTGAATTTGCAAAAAAAGTGTGGATTCAGTACTTGTTACCGTTATCGCACCTTTTTTTTTGGCAAATTCAATTGGGCGTAACCTTCCTTTATTTTGGTTATTGCGGAATTGCATGTAGTTTGATGTGTAACATGATGGAATTTCATCAAAATATCCAAACTGACATTTTCTTGGGTATCCTGGAACCGGTTTCATGTTAGACTAGTCAACAATTTCATCTTTCTTTTGAGTCTTAAACAATAGATTTTGGCTAAAACTGGAATTTTGGTTTATTTATTTTTTAATACAAAGGGAAGTAGAGGGTGACGAGCGGGAATTCCCGGGAAATTGACAATTTTTGTACCTCTCGACTCCCGGGAAATTTTAAACTTGTAAATATCGAAGCAAAATTATATAAACTAATCAGAAAATTATTTGGAAAATCCTAAATTGTTTAGAACCTTGGATGTTTAATGTTCGTTGTTCGAATTAACCAAATTCTTCTCTAATTTTTTTATTCGGAAAGTGTGAATTTTAAATTCAATAATTATAATTGAGAGAAGCCAAAAAAATTTGGACCCAAAAATTTACCTTAAAGTATACATAGCAGTTACACCCTGAAATGAAATCGGGAAAAGTTGCCCCGACCCCTCTTCGATTTGCGTGAAACTTTGTCCTAAAGGGTAACTTTTGTCCCTGACGGTACGACCCCTTCCATTTTTAAACATGCGAAAAAAGAGGTGTTTTTCAATTATTTGCAGCCTGAAATGGTGATGAGATAGAAATTTGGTGTCCAAGGGACTTTTATGTAAAATTAGACGCCCGATGTGATGGCGTACTTAGAATTCTGAAATATCGTATGTTTTATCGAAAAAAAAAAAACACTAAAAAAGTTTTAAAAATCCTCCCATTTTCCGTTACTCGACGGTAAAAAAATTTGGAACATGTCATTATATGGGAAATTTAATGTACTTTTCGAATCTACATTGACCCAGAAGGGAATTTTTTTCATTAAAACAAAATTTTTCATTTTAAAAATTCGTGTTTTTTGTAACTTTGCAGGGTTATTTTTTAAAGTGTAACAATGTTCTACAAAGTTGTAGAGCAGACAATTACAAAAAAATGATATATAGACATAAGGGGTTTGCTTATAAACATCACGAGTTATAGCGATTTTACGAAAAAAAGTTTTGAAAAAGTAACTTTTTGCGTTTCTCTTTGTTTCGTCGTCCGTGTCTGTCGCGGGTGACCATTAGCCTGTCCCATTTTGAGGTCATGTCGAGGAATTTCAGGTGCTCACTTCTTAAATGATAGATTATGATGTTAGGAACAATGTTTTCTTAGACAAGAAAAAATAATAAAATACTTTCTCGCACCCCCTAGTCGATTTACTGAAAAAAGTCACTTTTTTGAACAAATTTTCTAAAATCGCTTGGAATCAATACAAAAACTGTTTCGATCAGGTGTGTATTATCTTTAAACGATAGGTTTTTGTCCATAGATTAAGATGCACTATCAATATTGGACGAAAATTTAAGTTTTTGGACTCTCCCAGGCGGATTTGTGTCGAAAAAATCGCATTTTTTCGAAACTTTTTTCAGAAATGTTCATTTAATTTAGGGTAGCCTATTTTTCCCAGTGAAACCAATACGTGCAGCTTGTAGGAAATTTAATGGCGAACATTTTTCCCTCTGAGAAAATTCAATTTCGACACTCCAGAGCCGAGATATTTGAGTTTTAGTGAGGAAAAAAGTGCCAATTTTCAAAATTTCTCAGAATTCAGAAGCAAGGCCTACTAATTACACGATGTAGCAAGCATACGTCTCAAAGGTAAGGGTATGCTTTTTATAGTAATTTTAGTCGCTGAATCCGAATCTGAAATCAAATTTCGTGCAAACAGTGATGTTTTGGAGCTACACCCTTTTGGAATGTTATTTGCGTGTTTAAGAGGCAGTTTTTGTAAATATTGCTCGGTTTGTTCTAGAGGTCGTATCAAGGTGCTCCGATTTGGATGAAACTTTCAGCGTTTGTTTGTCTATACATGAGATGAACTCATGCCAAATATGAGCCCTCAAAGACAAAGGGAAGTGGGGTAAAACGGGCATTGAAGTTTGAATTTTCCGAGGATTTCGAATATGACAAAAGTGAGACTAAAAAGTGCCGCTATGGATGCCTACAGAACAATAACTAACGTTGTAAAATGTTTGTTATAGAAAAATCGAAAAACTATGAGAAAAACTGCGATTGGCAAAAAAGTTATTGCCGTAGGCTTATAGTCCATGAAATTCCCTAACTTTTGAACTAAAAGAGTATGGGTATTGGAGGATGTTGCAAAAAAAAATTGAGGTTTAAAAAAACAATTTTAACAGTAATTTGCAAAAGCTATGAGAAAAAGTTAAACCAATCCTGGATGTCTATGGCTCATTTTGAAGTGCTTCAAAAGACCATTCAAATGCATCTAAGATAGTTGGAATTGATGAAGTTTTACTTAAATGCGAGAAATTTTAAGATTTTTTATGTTTTTTGGACCTCAATCTTCAATGCCCGTTTTACCCCACTTCCCTTTGTCTTTGAGGGCTCATATTTGGCATGAGTTCATCTCATGTATAGACAAACAAACGCTGAAAGTTTCATCCAAATCGGAGCACCTTGATACGACCTCTAGAACAAACCGAGCAATATTTACAAAAACTGCCTCTTAAACACGCAAATAACATTCCAAAAGGGTGTAGCTCCAAAACATCACTGTTTGCACGAAATTTGATTTCAGATTCGGATTCAGCGGCTAAAATTACTATAAAAAGCATACCCTGACCTTTGAGACGTATGCTTGCTACATCGTGTAATTAGTAGGCCTTGCTTCTGAATTCTGAGAAATTTTGAAAATTGGCACTTTTTTCCTCACTAAAACTCAAATATCTCGGCTCTGGAGTGTCGAAATTGAATTTTCTCAGAGGGAAAAATGTTCGCCATTAAATTTCCTACAAGCTGCATGTATTGATTTCACTGGGAAAAATAGGCTACCCTAAATTAAATGAACATTTCTGAAAAAAGTTTCGAAAAAATGCGATTTTTTCGACACAAATCCGCCTGGGAGAGTCCAAAAACTTAAATTTTCGTCCAATATTGATAGTGCATCTTAATCTATGGACAAAAACCTATCGTTTAAAGATAATACACACCTGATCGAAACAGTTTTTGTATTGATTCCAAGCGATTTTAGAAAATTTGTTCAAAAAAGTGACTTTTTCAGTAAATCGACTAGGGGGTGCGAGAAAGTATTTTATTATTTTTTCTTGTCTAAGAAAACATTGTTCCTAACATCATAATCTATCATTTAAGAAGTGAGCACCTGAAATTCCTCGACATGACCTCAAAATGGGACAGGCTAGTGACCATGAACGGCCATGAGCAACAACGACCAACTTTTTCAAAACTTTTTTTTTTGTAAAATCGCAATAACTCGTGAGCAAACCCCTCATGTCTATATATTAAATTTTTTATAATGGTCTGCTTTACAACTTTGTAGGACATTGTTACACTCTAAAAAATAACCCTGCAAAGTTACAAAAAAACACGAATTTTTAAAATGAAAAATTTTGTTCTAAATGAAAAAAATACCCTTCTGGGTCAATGTAGATTCGAAAAGAACATTAAATTTCCCATAAAATGACATTTTCCAAATTTTTTAACAGTCGAGTAACGCAAAATGGGAGAATTTTTAAAACTTTTTTAGTGTTTTTTCGACGAAAAAAACGTTTTTTCGGAATTCTAGGTACGCACAAATCGGGCGTCTAATTTTACATAAAAGTCCCTTTGACACCAAATCTCTATCTCTTCGCCGTTTCAGGCTGCAAATTATTGAAAAACTCCTCTTTTTTCGTATGTTCAAAAATGGAAGGGGTCGTACCGCCCCTCCGTCAGGAGATATCAATAAACGGATTCGTGATCAGGGACAAAAGTTACCCCTTAGGACAAAGTTTCACGCAAATCGAAGAAGGGTCGGGGCAACTGCTGTGTGAGTTGGCGGAGAATTACCCTTATTATTTCTAAGAAGGTAAAGCTTTTTCAAAATAAGTTCAATTTCCATATCCTCTCTCGAGTATAGCAATCCTTATAAATTTTTTTTTATTCTAATTTTCTAAGATGATTTCGCTGTATCAAGGTAATTTCGTTTTTTATGTTAATAAGTCATTTTGTGTTTCACGTCAACCTCAACATTAAATTATATTTTGGGAAAAAAAACTCCGGCAATCTTTGAAAAGTTATTGTTCGCCAATTGTGAAAATTTGGGTTTTCCTGATAACTGTAAACATTTTTTCAATGAATATTTACAGTTTGTCGCCGTCGTGCTAACTTGTCGTACGTGCATTTTGGACAAAATTGAGTTAAGTACGCCATTTTTTGCAGCTCACAATGCCTCACCTTTTGACCCTTACAGATCCCCAAAATTCGATTTCAATCCTGAGATATTCAATGAAAACCAAAAAAGCTCCGAAAATTTTTGTCACTTTCCATATGAAAGTAGTTTCAATCTTGTCGTGCTATCTTGTCACTCCCTGAAAATTGATGTAAGTGCGACAAAGGGCAAAAGGATTTCAGGTCAGGATGCGTTTGACGCACGTACAAGTGAGACTACCGTAAACATTTGTAATTATAACTCGGGACTCCGGCAACCAAATACAACCAAACTTCGGGGCAATGTACAAAATGGTCAACCAAACAAAACGTGTTTGTTATTGTTTACAATGCGTGCTCTCGTTTTTGTTTATCCAAGGTCAAACATTGAAATGCGTTTTTCTCGGAACGTCGAAATGGCGGGTGCGACAAGATAGCACGACGACGTCGAGTTGACCTTAAAACGGAACAAAAAAAAACAAGTTTAATTTTTTTGTTTGAGTCGATATTAATCGTATTGCAAAAATCCCGATACTGGAAACTTATATATTAACCTAAAATTTCCAGTCAGTCCCAGAGTTCCAAAAAGCTCAAGAAATTTTTTTGTATTTGCAGATTCAGAAAAAAACCCAAAAGGTAGATATAGTTTCTCTTAATAATGAGGATACTTCAATCAACCGGCTCCGTGGCTCAATGGTTGCGGCTTCTGCCTCAAATGCAGAAGGTTCAGGGATCATATCCCGGTCGGTTCCCTTGAAATTTGGAATCAGGAATTGAACTAAGAATATGAACAAAAAACCTTTAAGAATCAGGTGGGATTCGAACTCACACCCTTTGGACTGATGGTCTGGGACGCTAACCAGTCGGCCATCATGGAGTTAATGCTCTTGAACTGATTTGTTCCGTAGTGGCGAATTAATGTCACAAGGTATAACATATCAAACCATTATATAACTAACACCGTCTCAAAACAGCCCAGGGCCATCTCATATACTCATGAACTGGACGAGGGAGTTGTGGATTGCCTGGCCCGAGTCATCTGCATTACCGATCTTTGCCCGTAAAATTTCAGAAGAAATCGTTAGACAGAGAAAGGTATTCGCTTCAAAGGTTCTTGAGATATATGGTGGTTACTAACCGAACCGTCTCAGTTGAAATATACTGTGGTCTTGGCCAAGTCCTGCCAAGACGGGGGTTCAAATACATACTTACATACATACATAATGAGGATACTTCAATCAACGTTTCATAGAACAAGTATGTATTGATTGTAAGTAAATTAATTGAAAAAAAAAAACAAATTTATAACTTTTCTTTAATAAATTATTGCCACTACCAGCATAGTCAAAAAAACTCCCGGGCCCCGGAAATTCCCGGGAAGTTTCCAAATTCAACTCTCGTTTCCTGGGAAATTGAAAATCTCGAGAATCGTCACCCTCTAAAGGGAAGGTTATGAGTATGTTATTGATTTTTTTTTAATTTCGTGACGATTTCGTGTGACTTTTTAAGCTAGAATTTTTAACATTAAACAACCCAACTAATCACCTTTCTTTTGCAATCTGGAGAACTAAAATTGTTTGAAAAATGTCCACGTGATTTTTGGATTGTCCCTTACCAGGCGTATGAATTAGTATGAATAAACCAGTTTTTTTAAATGCGCAATATTTCATCGATGGAATAATTTGAATCGTACATACTCTTAATAAGTAAGTGGAACACAACTTTCAAC
Organism: Culex pipiens pallens; assembly: GCF_016801865.2. Lineage (NCBI taxonomy): Eukaryota > Metazoa > Arthropoda > Insecta > Diptera > Culicidae > Culex > Culex pipiens. The sequence continues at coordinate 113,020,415 of NC_068939.1, forward strand.
ATATTAATTTTTAATGGCTCATTTCGATTTATAATATATTCCATCTACCATACCGTAAAGGACAGTAAAACAATCCAGGAAAAATACAACGTCATTTGTATATTGCATTTACAAATAAAGAATTGTGGTTTGGTATATATTGTACTGCCCATGTTCGCAAAAATGTCCCCTATGCCAAAAACAGCAAGCTGAGAAAAACGCTAGGCAAGTTTGGCCCACACATAAGGCTACGAGTTACGTTTTCGCGGAAAAAAATGGATTTCCTCCCGATTTCTAGAACAAAGTACTGGACATTTTAGGGTTTTTAGAAAAAAGCACACGATTTTGAATCAAACAGCGTCAATAACTCAAAAGTGATGAAAATGCATAAGTTGAAAATAAGAATGTTCGGGCTCGATATGAAATATTTAGGATTTTGTAAAATTCCGATGTACTGCACCAGGAAAAGTTTATTTTTTAACGAATGAAAATCATCAATACTAAGATATTTTGAAATTGTGGTGGCCCTTAGACCAAGATCACTTGGTCACTTTGGCCATATGACCCGACACGAGGAAAGGCACCACAGTACATACAATTAACCCTCGCACCGCTGAACTCATCTTATTTATGATTTTGCCGACACCACCGTTACAATTAAAAACGATTCCAGCTTTCAGCACAGCTACAAGGACGTCCAGTTGTCCCGTGTGACCTCGGTGGTTGTTGTCCGTGTGTGTGTGTTAAGTGATTTCACCCCCGGAACATAATCCGTTCAGCCGTAAAACAAAATGTCCAGATTGATTGAGTGCCCTCCGATGTCGAGTTCATGTGTGTACCCACGTGGGAATAGTCCACACAGCAAATTGGTTAGGGTTGCAGCTCAGTTTTGGCATGAAACTTTTTTTTCCTTAAAAAGTATATATTTGATCTACCAAAAATTATTTCATGTATTTAAAAAAAAAACTCATGATACAACTGATTTCCAAATGGCCACCCTAAACCAAGCATTTATCAATCCTACCCACCACGTGCTGCGGTAGATGTCCGCCACCCCCCGTGGAATTAAACCGCAACCACGATCCGGGACACCGAATCGTGTGCCAAATAACCGTTCCGGCAAGGCCATCCAAAATTCACGGCCGCCAATCACTCATTTATATACCGAAGAACGCGCGGACAGCACACGATAAGTCCCCGGGCCCGGTTGGCACAAATCAGCCCCGGAAGTCCTCGAGGGAGTTGAGTTAGAGTGTGGCCAGCAAAAACCCCGAACCTGTAGCGACGGACTCCACGTGGTCATCCGCTAATACACGCTCTACAAGCGAGCGGGCACTCTATTTGAGCTCGAGGCTGGATTTGACTTGGTTGGATGGTTGGTCGACCGGTTCAGTCCAATTCAGTCACCCGCAAATAGCTCCCGATGTAGTTCGATAAAAAATTACACGAAAATCCACCGACCCATGCATAAATTATTGCCTCAAATTTGCATTTAAAATCAATTCCACGCGGTCATTTGTTGCTGCCCCTGGTAGCAGAAGTGGCACCACCAGCAGTGGTCACATCGTGGATTTGGGTTTTGAATGGAGGGTGGCCACGTGGAACGAGAGCTTTTGTATTTGAAGAGAGGTGAAAAGGTTTTTTTGGTGTTCCAGATCTACCCACTAATTCCATTTAGCGACCACTAAATTTTCTTTCACCGTGATTCACGGACATTGAATAACTCATTTACGCTGGAAAGGCACTAAATTGACATGGTTTACTTGGTTAAAACTTGTAGGAAGTCCTTCCTTCCACAAAACCGTAATATCATAAAATCATAAAATCATAAAATCATAAAATCATAAAATCATAAAATCATAAAATCATAAAATCATAAAATCATAAAATCATAAAATCATAAAATCATAAAATCATAAAATCATAAAATCATAAAATCATAAAATCATAAAATCATAAAATCATAAAATCATAAAATCATAAAATCATAAAATCATAAAATCATAAAATCATAAAATCATAAAATCATAAAATCATAAAATCATAAAATCATAAAATCATAAAATCATAAAATCATAAAATCATAAAATCATAAAATCATAAAATCATAAAATCATAAAATCATAAAATCATAAAATCATAAAATCATAAAATCATAAAATCATAAAATCATAAAATCATAAAATCATAAAATCATAAAATCATAAAATCATAAAATCATAAAATCATAAAATCATAAAATCATAAAATCATAAAATCATAAAATCATAAAATCATTAAATCATTAAATCATTAAATCATTAAATCATTAAATCATTAAATCATTAAATCATTAAATCATTAAATCATTAAATCATTAAATCATTAAATCATTAAATCATTAAATCATTAAATCATTAAATCATTAAATCATTAAATCATTAAATCATTAAATCATTAAATCATTAAATCATTAAATCATTAAATCATTAAATCATTAAATCATTAAATCATTAAATCATTAAATCATTAAATCATTAAATCATTAAATCATTAAATCATTAAATCATTAAATCATTAAATCATTAAATCATTAAATCATTAAATCATTAAATCATTAAATCATTAAATCATTAAATCATTAAATCATTAAATCATTAAATCATTAAATCATTAAATCATTAAATCATTAAATCATCAAATCAAAAAAGAAATTTCAAACGCATCAAATCAGCATTTCGATCATTACCGAATCCGACTAATTTCACCTCTCCACTCTCGCCGAGTCTTTCCACGGGAAACCTAGTTATACGTTCCGTTCACCAATATTAATTGACATGCCGAACAGGCCGGGTTCAAATTCCCCTCCGGATCTCGGCCACAGTATCTGCAGTGCGTGAGTCCCATCGTGGCTTCACCACCCCTCTTGGCTCCAACTCCTGTTCAGAATCTCAATTTCCAGCGGGTCCGAAAAACAACACGCCCGCGTCCACGACGGCAACTCGTCGTGATTCGGGGGGCCAATTGCGAATGATTAAATGACGGGCGGCTTGTTAAAATTTAATAACTACGGCCTTGTTTTGGCAGCGCACGAAATTTGACGACGGCCCAGGAGGCGTGAGGCTTGTTAGCTTCCAACGATAGAATCATGTTGAAGCTGCTGATGCTGCTTTTGTTCGTGTTTCCCATTTCGCGGACGTGTCTGACTGTCTGTCAACAATAATTAATATGCGATTAAAGTGTTACGCATTAAATTTGCAGCCTCGGCGGAGCGACGAAAAGGCAGCAGCGCGAGTTAGAAGTTGTGAACCCTTTTGTGCACACAAACTGCGGCACCGAAAAAGGGGACATTTGCGAATGATGACACGAAAGCTCTTCTGATATTTCAAATGTCTTAAAAAGAGTAGCTAAGGAGAGGTGGAACAGATTTTTTTAACCTGATGTCTCCTTTCCTCGACGGTCTCTCGACATTGACACATAGAGAGTCGACTGTAAATCTTTATAGGGTGTTTGTCCCTATTTTGAGCCTTGCCTAGTACCTAAATTGGGCCGAACATATTTAATTTGACGAAATTGTGCATTCCACCGACAATTTGCAGGAAACTGCCACTTTAGAATGATGCATGCTGTCACCAGCTTCAGTTTGGTGGGCAAGAATTTTTCACTATTTCCTTTTAAAAAGAAAAAAACGGAATACCGTAAACCGGGGTGACTTTGATAGGTTTGAGATTTTCTCGCAAAATTAAGAGTACAAATTAAATACGAACGGAATGGTATGGAATAATACTGAGAAGGGTTCAAAGTACTTGTAGAAAAAGTTTCATAATATATTTTAAGTTTTGAAAGTTAGTAAACTATGATTATAAAAATTGATGAACAGTATTATTTTAATACTCTCAAGTGTCATTACTTTCTCCATGAACATGAATTTGAATCGGAAAAAGGAATGCATTTTCGGATTCTTTGGATAATTTTCCTTTAGAAGAAGACAACATAAAATAGTGAATAATAAATATTAAGTGTTTTTGAAACATAATGGAAAAAATCTCAAAATTTCTAGGCATTTTCAGTAGTACAAATTTGATATAAAATGTTAAAACTTTTGATTCAACTTTTGAGTGGAAACAAAAACTTTAAACAAAATTTAACTAGTTCACAGAAACCTGGTGGGCACATTCACAAATACAAATTCTAAGTTGATATGTCTGGGAAGCTTTTTTAAAATTGATTTTTTATGCGATTTTTCAATGTTTTTTTAAATGAGGGAGATAAAAAGCAGCAAATTTTACTAAACTGGGCATATTAAACATTGTATGTCGGACTTTTTATCTTTCTGAGATATTAGCATTCGAAAAATTGGCACTTTTTATAAAATTTTACATTCGAGAAGAGCGTAAGTTATTTAAATATTTTTGTGATTCGTAATTTAATTATGTTTTGAATATCCATGCCACTGCATCGCTTTAAGAAGTGTCAAACTTATAGGAAATTTTACGAGATTTCGGAAAAAAACTGATGGAAACAACTTCTTTGGGTTTTTTCGTTTTTAAGTTTTAAAGTCAAAGGGGTAACTTTTTTGGATTTTGTGTGAATTGGCTGAGAAAGACCCAAGTATACAAACTTCGGTTGAAATGTCGCGGAGTCATGATCTTTTGAAAAATGTGGGTTTTTCCAAAAATGGCAATTTTTCGAACAACCCTAACACTAATGGCCAAAGAAAAAAATACGGGTCTAATTATTTCGGCCATTGAACCCCCAGAAAAAATTTGACTTTTTTTCGAATCATGCTGTTTTCGTGGGGAATTGCTGTATAATAACTGATTTTAGTTTTTTTAAATGATTTAATCATATTGCATTTTTCGAGATGCTTTTTGCAAAATCTTAGGCTGTTTCCACAAAAAAATTGATCAAAAAAAAACGCCTTGAGGGTTAGGGAACGCCACGCGTGGGTCTAAAAAACATATATTTAACATGCTGGCTATCAACACCTGTGCAATCCAGTCACGCAATCAGATAAATCAAATTGTTCACTCTACAGCATTGCCTTGACGTTCTCTATTGCGAGATTCCTACTCGATACTAGGTTTTCGAAGGTTTGAAACAGTGAGACAATCCAAACCTCTTTTTACACCTAAGCTCCCATCCACCCTTGAGTTAGAACTGACGACCTTTAGATTGTGAGTCCAACTGCCTATAAGCGACTCTACCGAGGCAGAACCCAGGGAGACGACTCCTACACCTGGACTGAGCTAACGACCTAACCTCTAGGTTAGACCGGGGCCAACATTTACTTCCTCGTGATCAGACAAATTTAGTCTCGAAAAATGCCACCGGGACCGTCTGTGATCGAACCCAAGCCAACTGGGGTGTGAGGCAACCACGCTTACCACTATATCACTATTAATAGTAAAATTTGACTTCTTCAAAAAATAGCACTGAGACAAGAATTTGGCAGTGCATGAATTCACATATTCTTAAATCCCTATCTCCAAGCAGTCATGAAATCTGTTCAGCCAACCGCAAATCACCCCTTCACTTTGAACATTCTGGCGCAAAACTGAAGCACGTCGAAACGAGTAACGAGTCTTTCACGAATTTTGCTCGCGCCAGAGTTATGGATCGCGAATTTTAATGAATTGTCATCGTCCTGACAGATAGACATCCAAACACAGACACTGACACAGTTTCATTTCGACGACGACGATCTCGGCGAAGAATCCGTCACTCCAGAGCCTCTCGCTGTGTAGAGCGCAGGCGAGCTCTTGTTCAAGTAATTAAATTTGAAACATCATACCCGAGCAGCAGGGCCCGCGCTGCTCGTTGCGTTGATGGGAATGTCAGCTATTTTGCGTCCGGAGTTGGCGAAATTTGAGGTGACTCGTAAGGACCTCGGGACTGCATTCGTCGGGGGTGAACTTTGGTGCTCTTTTGGAGTTGCACTCGCAAAACGTCCTCTTCAATTTTACGCATACGTTCGCTCGGATCATGACAGTCACGTGCCACCACGGATTGTGCCACGCCGAGTGCTTGCTGCTAGCTTGCAGAAGAACCGTGATTTCTAGTACCCGTAACGCTGATGATGCTGCTGATGATGATGCAGAGCTGGCTGAAAGTTCAAGCTTGCACAGTGATTCAGTTCAAATCCATGTTTTAATACAGTTAATATAATTCCTGGTTAACCGACATCTAAAACTTTCTTACACCCATTTTTTTCTTTCGAACATGACTTGGATCTGACTGTTAACTGTGTTAATTGAACGCTTTTTTGGACATTCAAAACGCCAAGGATTATCCCATTGTGCATGCCCCGAAAGAATCTGCACACCCCGATTTGCGGAAAGGATACAGAACGTGTTAGCCGTTGATGATGATTAACGATTTTGGGACTAACGCGCAGCGCGCGGTGCGGAAATAGATTTGACTATTCGGCATCATCCAGGCCAGGGCTCTTCGGCTCGTTCCACCACGGCAAACAAACTCCTCATTTGGCAGCAGCAGCAGCAGCAGCTTCGTCCCGTCAGCGGAACACCGACGATGGTAGGAATCAAATTGGAGCACCAAACCCGAACCGTGCTGCTAGATAAATATTGTACCATTTTGTGGAGGAGTCCTCACTACCTCCCCTGATGCTGTAGTTGATAACTCAATTATGGTGCGGATGCAAACGTTCTTCAATTAGAAAACCAACGAATTTAGGGCTGGAATCGTGATTGCTAGAAATACTCTCTAATTTAATGAGCCTTGTTTTGCGATACTGTTTAAATCAACTTTTTAAGCGAAATTTTGTGACAAAATGCTCGGCATGTGTTGCTGAACAAAACATCGTGCAGTCCAGACACGATTATCCGAAGGTTTGTATGGGACTTAGGATAATCGAATCATGAACAAAACGAAAATACTCGTATTTTTGTATTTCTACTTTAAATATTGACGAGTCAAAGTTCCACATTTTATTAAAAATTTTAAGGGTTGGTTACCTATTGAATAATGAATGCTTTCAAGCAATAATCAATCATTACCGTCAATATTTCGTTACCGCCGACTCTGGATTCAGGATATGACGTCAACGCCGACTTCAGCTCTCCAAAAACACCCGACTTCACAGATTTCGACTCCAAGTGAAAGTTGCTGAAAATTAGCTTAATCCGATGCCGTCTCCGAGGTCTCTCTCCAGCTCGAACTTCAACGTCAGCTCCGACTTCCTCGCTCTGTGAAAATAATAACAGTTTTTGTTATTCACATTTCAAAAATTCTCAATAAATAAATCAATTCCCTTAGAGAATATAACAAACTTAAAAAAAAACAACTTTCAAAAGTTAATTTTATCAGATCAATTTAAGCTAAAGGACCCCATTTCATGGTCAAATAAATGACCACGATTTAATTGGTCAAAATTATTTCATAGTTCTAGCCAATTTTAGTGAAGTCCATTAGGGGGTATATCAAATAATAAAAAAAAATCAGCTTTCAAAATTTCAATTTTTTAGAATAATTTTAGCTTAAGGACCCCATTTCATGGCCAAAATAATGACCCTGACGAAAATGGTCAAAATTATCCCATAGTTCTAGCCAATATTAGCAAAGTCCCTTAGGGGGTATATCAAATAATAAAAAAAAATCAACTTTCAAAATTTCAACTTTTCAGAATAATTTTAGCTTAAGGACCCCATTTCATTGGCAAAATAATGACCCCGACGAAAACGGTCAAAATTATCCCATAGTTCTAGCCAATATTAGCAAAGTCCCTTAGGGGGTATATCAAATAATTAAAAAAAAATCAACTTTCAAAATTTCAACTTTTTAGAATAATTTTAGCTTAAGGACCCCATTTCATTGCCAAAATAATGACCCAGACGAAAACGGTCAAAATTATCCCATAGTTCTAGCCAATATTAGCAAAGTCCCTTAGGGGGTACATCAAATAATAAAAAAAAATCAACTTTCAAAATTTCAACTTTTTGGAATAATTTTAGCTTAAGGACCCCATTTCATTGCCAAAATAATGACCCCGACGAAATTGGACAAAATTATCCCATAGTTCTAGCCAATATTAGCAAAGTCCCTTAGGGGGTATATCAAATAATAAAAAAATCAACTTTCAAAATTTCAACTTTTTAGAATAATTTTAGCTTAAGGACCCCAATTCATTGCCAAAATAATGACCCCGACGAAAACGGTCAAAATTATCCCATAGTTCAAGCCAATATTAGCAAAGTCCCTTAGGGGGTATATCAAATAATAAAAAAAAATCAACTTTCAAAATTTCAACTTTTTGGAATAATTTTAGCTTAAGGACCCCATTTCATTGCCAAAATAATGACCCCGACGAAATTGGACAAAATTATACCAAAGATCTGAACATATTTATGGACCAAACATTCAATTTTACGCCCTTTTAAAATGTTAGTCTTGATTTGAAAATTTTGAAAATATATTTTTCGAGAAGATCGGAAAATTTCACAAATGTTTCATATTTTAACATTGAAAATCAGACCATTAGTTGCTGAGATATTGACGATAGAAAATGGTGGGTTGTTTGGGTGAGACTTAGAAAACATCAATTTTCCTGTTTTTAAACCTTTGCATTGCAGTATCTCAGCAACTAAAGGTCGTATCAACAAAGTCCGAAGAAGCAAAATATAGAGAATTTTCTCAGCTTATCAAAAATATTTTCTCCAAAATTGGCAAACATGTGCACTAATATAAAAAAATGAAAAACTGCGACTATTTTCAAAAAAGTCACTTAAATATGGCTATAACTTGAAAACGGTGCACTTTATCAAAATTTTACTAAAGTACTTTTTGATTGCAAATTTGATTTTACATCGAAAAATGAAGTTAAAAAAATTTTACGACCAAAATTTCGATTTTTTGAAAAAATCAGTATTGATTAAAAAATTCATAACTCGGTCAATGATTTTTTGCACAACCTGGAAATTTCTGAAAAGTTGGCATTTTATGTCCTCTAAAACATATCAAAAAATAAAAAAAATTAAAAATAGTGTTTTTTTGTAAATCAAGTTTTAGTGATAAAAAGTTAAATAAAAAAATCACCAAATTTTTTTTACCCTGTATTATTTTTTTCCAGTGTAGTCCATATCTATACCTACAACTTGGCCGAAGACACCAAATCGATCAAAAAATTCCTTCAAAAGATACAGATTTTTGAATTTTCATACATCATTTTTGTATGGACAGCTGCCAAATTTCTATGGAAAATTATATGGACAAACTAATGATGCAAAATGGCTTCTTTGGGCATACCGAAGGCACCAAAAAAGTTTCAGTCAGATTAAAAAATACAAAAATTAAAATTGAAGAAAATAGACCGATTTCGTAGAGAATTGCTCTATTTTAACAGGATTTGTTATTGAAATATAATTAACTTTGTTATTACCGTCTGCCCGGGAATTTCCTTGCCAGCACTCTGAAAGGCATCATTCCAGATCGGCCATTTGGCGGCCATGTTTGTTTTAGAAAAACATTCAAATCTTGATTCTGAATGTATCATTAAAAAAAAGGCTTTCTTTGTGTTTTTTGTAGAAGCATTTTACATGTCGTGATTATGTTTTCATTTCAATTTACTATTTCTGGACCCTGATTTCAGAACCATCATTGACAGTCATTGCCACGTGGCGTGTGACGTTACACTTGCAAGTGTAGTAGTGAAAAAGATATTCCGCCGAATAATCAAGATGATGATTTTTTTAGATTCCTTTTACAGATCTTTCGTGCGCGAGAGAGAAAAGCCATGCTCTCTTCGGATTTTTTCTCTTGATGAACGTCCAATGATCTTCTTTTGATGATGATTATTCCATCGCTGCCCTTAAGGGTAATTAGGGATCATACTTAAATTCGACAATCATTCTCCACCAAATCACACAACAGTTGCCCCGACCTTTTTTCGATTTCTTTTAAACCTTGCCCATAGGGGTATTTTTGGTTCCTGATCACGAATCCGAGGTCCATTTTTCGATATCTCGTAACGGAGGGGTGATACGACCCCGTTATTTTTTCTGGATTTTTACTAAGACACATTTTTCAGTTATTTGTAGCTCGACACAATGAATAGATAGAAATTTGACAAAGGGACTTTTGTGAAAAATTGAACGCCTGATATGGTGTGCTCAAAATTCCAGAAAAACATATTTTTTTCTCAAAAATTGCCTAAAAACAGTTTTAATATCACTGCTATTTCTCGCAACTCAACTGTCAAAAGTTTCAGTATGGGTCATTCCGTGTCAACTAGGTACACTTTTGGACTCGACCTTCATCGATTTAGACCAAACTTGGAGGGAACGTTCATCTATCGATAGTTAACAGAAATCTTAAGTTTGGTGCCGATTGGACCATCCTCCTTTTTTTGGCACCGACCCCTTTTTGACGATTTTCTAAAAAACTTTTTTATTATTTTACTCGTAACTTTCCAACTATTAAACCAAAAGACTTTCTTCTGGTTGCATTTTCTAGGAAATTGTCCGATGAATTCATTCAAAAATAAAATATCAACCCTCAAATGCATTCCAATATTGTTTCATTGCAGTTTATGATTTAAAACGTGATTTTACCCATTCCTTATATTTATATATATTTTATTCGATCACTATCGTGTTCCCCGGATAATTTTACATAAGAATCAATGCATATCTCAAACTAATCCAAACCATTGCCGAGAAACAGCACTTCAATAATAAAAACATGAATTTCCTAAACAAAACTGGTTGTGCCATGTATCAGTGCAATGAATTGCAATCCCCTGAAAGTAGGCCTTGAGCACAAGCTGCTTCTGCTTATTTTAGTATAAGAAATTCAAGTTGGTAATACTAGGAAAATTACGAGTAAAAAAAATAAAAAATGTGGATTTTTTAAATATTTCTATGGTGAACGGCAGTATCTTTAAAGAAATTTTCACATTCAAGGTAGCACGTCCACAACAAACGACAAATGGTATTTTTTTTAGCAAAATTTCGTCAGATTTTTTTACTTTTTCATAAAACTTTTTCTTAAAATTCAGCATATATGCTTTTTTTACATTGAAAATTTACCCTACAAAATTGACAAAACCACAAATCAGAGGGCAAAAAATTCTTTTCAAGAAACTTCAAAATTTCAATGGATATAGACGTCCAATCAGCCGAAAACAATATAAAATGCATTTTCCTGTATTGATAATCATTTTTAGCATGTTTGTCCTCGTCTAAAAAAGGTTTTTTTTAATTCCTAAAGTACAGTACCACAAAAAAAAATTCCCAAAAAAAACTTCCTCGATTCCAACAAGTTTTGAAAATTAATGATTGCAATACAACTGAATTATAGTAAAATGAAACCACGGTTTGTAATTTAATTTTTTCTATTTTCTTATTTTGTTTATGCCATAGATTACGCCGTTGTTCTCTGAACTTACCTGGTCTTGATTAACATTTGGCTAGAGGTCATTCATTAATTCCGTAATCTAAAATTCCACCTCCCCCTTCTATCGAAGTCTAAGAACGTCACTGATTTCACAACTCGACATTTTTGAAGTTGTAATTTGAAGTTGACATTTTGAAGTTGATGTCAGTAAACGCTTCAGTTTCGTCAAGATTTTGTAGTTTTGGGCTCCCTGGATACGCTTCAGTCGACAGAATTGAATTTCAGTGAATTCATTCATCGGGTATAAATGGAATGGTTGCACAGGCACGCTTGGTTGCTTAAAATGATTCTATACCATTTAAACCCAATGACAATGACAATTTTATTTATTGGCAGAAAATTCGCTTAAATTCATTTTTGTCGATTGGAGCGTGTTCAGAGAGCCCAAATCTACCATACCTTGACAAAACTGAAGCGTTTACTGACGTCAACTTCAAACATGTCGAGTTGTATTTAAGGTGTTGCAACAAACACTTATATAACTGGTACCTTTTTTTTCCTAGACCAAAACAGTTTCCCACGCAAAACATAAAACCCAATTAAAACTCAATTCCACACCAGCACTTTTTCCCCACTCCCTGCATACTGAATTGCATTGCGTTGTCTAGCAAGCAAAAAAAGGAAAACCATCAAACCGAGAAAACCGACGAAAACTAATTTTCTCAAATTTCCCTCGCCGCTTAGCAGGTTCAACCCCCTTCCAAGTCGGTCTAACCTTCTCTCTCTCGTTGTTCTACTGTGCAGATCTTAGCACCAAGAGTCTCTGTGTGCTGCTGCTGCTGCTGAAAGAAGGTGTCATTATTCTTATCTGATGGTAGTGTTTTTTCTTCTCTCTCTTTCCCAGATCGCCTCGGACGCCAGTCTCCAAGTCTAGTCGCGCGCGCTCCAGCGATTGCAATCTATTGAATATTCAGTCGGGCGTGAAATGCCTGGTCACAGTGAGGACGTCCCGCAGGGACCTACGCTGGACATTGGGAGGAGGAACCAAGTGATTGGGGTGAAAATCGCTCGGAAGTGAGCACACTTTCAAGGGTGAGCTGCGCCTGAACTTGAGGTGAACACTATTGGCACGGACAAGATGGTGGATGGTGGAAAAGATGGCTGCCGGTAGAGCAGGACGACGGATGCCGGGAAAGTTGGTGGACAAGAAGGACAATGGCAGCGTCGGCAGTGGTCAAGTTGACTTAATTCGAAAGTGATTTCGGTTCGTTACATAATTCATTGCCGGGGACCGGAACTGCTTGCCCGGAAGTGCGATAGGGTGGTGCTAGGAAACTTTTCGCTCCACGTGGGCTGGCTCGTCCTGGATAGAGTCGGGGGTTGTTTTTTGTACATAGTAAATAGCTGTTTCTTTTCTCGATTCTGTTGCCAACTAAAAAAACGAAACTATTGGCACTACGCCCCCCGGGGCATGGCCTTCCTCTAACGTGGGATTTCTGCTCCAGCGCCTCTGACGAGACAGGAGAAACCGGGACCGACGTTTTACTTCACCATCCGATAGAAGCTCAGTGGATAAGGCGGGAATCGAACCCGCGTCTCATAGCATCATCGGGATCGGCAGCCGAAGCCGCTACCCCTGCGCCACGAGACCCACCACTGTTGCCAACTAGTGCACGTGTAAATAAGCGATTGTGTAGCTTGACACCCAGAGAAAGAAGAACCCAAGGCTTGAGCATCCGACGACCCTAGAAGTAGTGGGGGAATATCTGCCTTTCATTTTTCATCTTCATCGCCGTCCTCCCGTCTGTCCCCAACAACCTGCTGACCGGTTATGCTCTTATCATAGTTCCTTCGAGCAACGACTAAACTAGAGGAAAAACTAGAGTTTCCAGCTTGTACGTGAGAGTGTGTCTGTGTGTATGTGTGCTATTTCTAAACAGTAGTGTGCAACAATATTATTTTACATCGGCGTTGTAGGATCCTATTGAAACTAGAACAAGAACCTAACCTAGAAAAAAAGGAGCTCGCACACTCGAACAAAAAAGCAGCAAAGATAACAAACACAAAAAGAAGACTGAAGGATCCCCCGGCAGGACGGTAAAAACTTTCCCTCTAACCGGAAGCCCCGATGTCAAGCAGCTGCGCCGCCACTGCAGCATTCCATACATAGAGTGTAAAAGTGTGTTTTTCACCGGAAACAGGAAGCGATAACGGTTGCACGAACTACTTCTGAACGAGTGCGCCCTCTGGATCCCGCAGAAAGAAAGAAAAAACAAGCGTATAAGAAGTTCCTTCAGATAAGAAGCATAACAGCACAGCATCACTACCACGCTCTGTGTGGGTGTGTGCGTGTGAGTGTAGCTGGCAACACTGGAAGCAGCAGCCAAAATGACAATGACGAAGACGTACATCGTCTGCATCTTGTGGGTGGCAGTTTTACTCGACATGAGCGATACAGGTAAGGTACTAACTACCCTGAGTAGTGTCACACACAAACACACACACACACACACGATGTTTTTCTTATCGGCCTTTATCATCAAAACCACTCTCGTTATCGTGTCGAGAGAGAGAGAGAGACTAGGGTGAGGAGGTGAACAGGGGAATGTTGCGGTTTTGTGCTGTAACTTGTTCAAACTGTAGTGTCGTACAACTCTCGGTGATGATGAACTACTTGGGGGCTGGATAGTTACTCTTGTGAGCTGTACCAAGAAGTTACTCTTCAGTGCAGGAATGAGCAGCCTTTAAAGGGGGTGGAAATTGTTTTTAAATGTGGAATATTTACGTAAACATCTGAAGTTATCTTTGTGTTTGCAGTCTTTTCAACACATTGTTGCTTAGAGAATAGTTAATTAGACATAATTAGGTTAACCACAAAACAATTTGAATTAAACTGATTCACTGCCTATGATTAAAAATTAAAACGTCAGTCCATGCCATCTTTTCAGCAAATTTTGAAATTTTTGCCTCAGCTGCAAAAAGTGAATTTTTGAGATTTGTTATAAACTTTTTTCAAAAAGTCATTATAGATGCATCCCTATATTTTTCGAACTAACATAGAAATACAGAAATTGGTTTCAATCATTCCTTGTCCACACGGTATGAAAGATGTCTCACCAAAGGTCGAATACATAAGACTGATAAGATAAAAGTTCACTCGACAAAAACATGAAAGACAAAGGGTTGCTTGACCAAAGGTCAAAAGTGAACAAAAAGTAAATTGTTCAAAAGGTGGACCTAGAATTCGTTGGTAAGTTTATGTTTTCTATTATTTCACGTGATAAAAAAGAGATTCATAAACGTTTTTCAAACATGAGCAATACTACGATTTAAAATTTTAAAAGTAATAAGGCCGATGAAAATTTAAATTCAAGTTCTTCTATCATAGCTTTTAAAGCAATTAACTAAACTTCATAATTTTCAAAAGCGGATTATGGAACTCCAAGACGGATCGAATGAGACCAAAACGGACAAAATCTGTTCAGCCAGTGCCGAGATAATCGATTGACAATTTGATGATCAACATCCCACCACACACACCGCCATTTGCTAATAATTTTCAGATTTTCAAAAAGTTTATTAAAAAGGAGATAAAAAAAAATTTGTACGTCTTTTCATAAAAAAGAAGTTTTTTTTAATTTGTGTACTTTATTAAAAAGCTAAGTTTAGAATCGGACTTCGTTATGTACACGGGATATGTCACACTAGAGTGTAACAAAAATTAGTTTTCGGCGGGCATTCAGAGGTTTGTTCCGGTGGGCATACTGAGCCCAAATCCCAAATATGAGCTTGATTGGACGTAACAGGAGCTAACGCTTTGCATTTGAATTGGAATTTAACCCGTTTTTTTTTCAAAATCGTCAAATTTTGAGCCACTGAAGCATTTATTTTCAACATCACTGGAGCTCGGTACAGACCTTCAAAGTGCGGCATTTTTTTTTCGAAAAATCGCCCTCGGCAAAAAAGATATGTGTCGCACCTCGCGACGCCCGAGACGCCATTCGATTTTGCTGGGACCGATTTTTCGAAAAAATGCCCAAGGTCTGTACCAAGCTCCAGGGTGCTCCAAACTTCAATGTTATATATACCAATAGATGCGGAAGGATCTGGCCTGCACGCCTGTGATGTTTACACCCAAAATTCCGAGTCGAGAGAATCGTTCCCTCAAAATTTATTGAGGGCTCAGCGCCAAAATCGAGAGAATAGTGCTACCAACGCACACCATCATAACAAATGAGTTCATTCGTTAATTGAAATAATAAATCTACAACAAGTGCCATACATTCCCAAGTAACAAGTGAAATGCCTTATATTCTTATATATTTTTATAATAGTTTTAAAAAATGCTACAAAGTTTTACTATGACTTTTATTAGAACCTACTGGTTTCATTGACAAAACACTTAATAATAGGTTTAAGATATCTTAAAGATAATGTTAAGAATTCATTGTAGAGTTTTAATTCGGTTTTATTCGCAACACTTTAAGCTATCTTGAAGAGATTATTGTGTTGCTTATTAACTTTAACGAAGCCTGCTTTAAATCGGTTCCGTCTTCAAATAGCATTTATACATTCCTGTTAGATTTAAACTGTCACTTCGACTTATCGATGTGAGTAACGCAAAACTCACCACTTTTTTGCCGTGGCGGACGTGGACAAGTTTGAGGAGAAGCTGAAGCAGGTTTTGGCGCATTTGGGAATTAAGGATGGGGTTTCGGTGCAGGTTAAACAGAGCGGGGACATTAGTGGGAAGATTCTGTTTACGCTGGTGGCCACGGGAATGATAATTGCGCGGTTGAGTTGGATGAGGGGTATCATCATCAAGCAGATGAAGCGAGCCAAGCTTACGCGGTGGAACCAGTGAATGGAAGTCAGGGTGTTTTCTTCAAAAACGTCGCTGGTCTGCAGGAGGCGAAGCAGGATATGATGTAATTTGTCGATTATTTGGAGGCACCGGATCGGCTAGGGGCGAAGGTTCCCAAATGTGCTCTACTGCTGGGTTCCCCTGGGAGTGGGAAGACACTGTTGGCAAAGGCAGTGGCCACCAAGGTGCAGGTTCCATTCCTCAGCTTGAACGGATCGGAGTGTATCGAAATGAACGTCGGAATAAACCCTGAACCAGTTGTTAGTAGAAATGGATGGAATGGCGTCTAATGAGGGCGTCCTCATGCTTGGTTGACATTTCATAGTGGAAAACTTTTGAGTTTTAACAAATACTGTTATAAATGCTCATGGTATACGAAAAGCAATCAGTAAAACTTCAACACCTTAAATTTCTCTGGAATAAAACCCATCAGATTTAATTCTATGTATTGCTACGCATAACCATTGACAGTTGCGCTCGAAGATTGCCCTTTGCAAGTGTTTCCTATTTTTTTCTGAAATTAACTGTTTAAATCTATTAACATTACTATGTAATTGTTATATTCTGTCTATTGTGCTGGTGAGATAAAGGTACAAGTACGCACAATTTGGTTTAAAGTTTGCGGTGATTACAATGTGAAAGTGATGATTTGGACAGCGTTCATCAACCTACATGAAAAAAGTTGTGTTTGTTTTTCTTCAAGTAACCAGATGTGTGTTTAATTTTGGATGAGTTATTCGAATAAATAAATACCGTTGAAATGCAAGCCTGTGTTTTTTTATGCAGTTATTTTGAAATACAAGTTGTCCACCACCGATGTCGATCTTTTTGCAGCTGAGAAAACACGCATGCGCTACGTCCCCGCCTTGTGCGATTTGATCTTGATGAAAGCCATGATAAATTTTGTTGGATCTGATTAAAGCCGTTGTAAAACTTTTATAAATCTTGTAAGTCTTGGCAAGTTTTAAGCCACTCCTGTTCAAGAAGGAATGGAGTTAATGTAGATTTAAACAAGAACTTTTATATTTCATGAACTTCGCCATGTTGCTGGAAGGTGCGAGCAGCCGAAAAGCGTAGCCATATTGAATTTGGGAGCAACAATATGCAAAAAACATTGTTTTTTGAAAAAAATCTTGACTTTTTATAGTGAATCGGAAGTGCGCATATTAGTTTTTCGAGCTATCTTTGAAAATTATTCGATGAAATTATGTTGGCATAACTATCACGGTTCATTTTATGTTGAAACTCAACTCATTTGTGGTACTAATACAAATATTAATAATTTGAAGTCAAATAATTTTTATCTGCTATCAACCTTTTGTATTTGCATCTAGGAATAATTGCTTTCAATCAAGTAAATTAGAAAACTACTCAGTCTATCACGAAGGCTTTTTGGTTTGCTACAAATACCAAAACATAAATGCTTTATGTTTTGTTGAAGGATTCAAGAATACGCACAGACTAAAAGAAAAACTTAATCCAAACCAAACAGTTTTACTCTTGTTTTGAAGAGATCAATAAAGTTTTAATAAAACACACAATAAAATTTGTACGTCTCACGATGCTCCTCAATAATACTCTGGACAACCTCCTAAAATGGTCCATTTTGGTTTTAATGTTGATTTAACTCGCTTTTAACTCAGCATGTAGGACTAAATGGCATTTCGTTGAAATTTTCTTGGGAACTCTACAGAATCTCTTTGAAACTATTACAAAACTAAAATTGTTACTTGGGATTGACATCTGACCACTCCTTGTTCACCAAGCTGTGGTGGCCGAGGCAGTTAAGTAATTGAGTTAGTGTGTCAAAGGTCTCTGGTTCGATTCCCGTAGTTGACACTTTTGGTTTTTTGTTTTGACGGATGAACTTTTTTTGCAAATGAACCTCGATAGAATAATTCTCTCGCCAATCTCGAGCTGTGTTCTCTGTGTCCGTGAATGGTACCACTATTATCTCGACTCGAGGCCATTATTCTCTCGGACAAGCACTGCCCAGTTTTGGGTGTAGAATAAACGCTTCAATGGCCAAAGTGCCTCAAAATTTTACATTTATGAAAAAAATCTTTTTTTCGCGGGTTAAATCCCAACAACTTCTTTTTGTTACATCCTATTGTCATACCTAATTGCAGCCATTTTGAGATATCGTGGCACCCGTAAATCAACTCGGGTTTTTGAGAAAAACCGCTCCGAAAATTTGTCAGTTTGCTCTTTGCATGTTAAAATTTAAAACAAAATCGTCTCTTACTCAGATTAATCTTGAAATATCTTCATGAAATTTTCAGGATTGATTGAAAATAGTCTTTTTAGTGGATTTAATAACTTAAAAAAAATGGATTTCCTACATTTATGTAAGCTCTTAAATCACACTTTATACACCCAAAACTGGGCAGCGCTCTACCGAGAGAATAATGGCCTCGAGTCGAGAGAAAAGTGGTACCATTTACGAACACATAGAACACAGCTCGAGATGGTCGAAAGAATTATTCACTCGAGGTTCATTTGCAAAAAAAAAGTTCATCCAGCGAAACAAAAAACCAAACATGTCGGCTACGAGACCTTTGAAAGACTAGCCCAATGACTTAACTGCCTCGGTCACCACTGCTTGAAGATCTATGAGTGGTCAGATGTCGATGTATGACACTTGTTGGAGATGAGCAATTCTCTACGAAATCGGTCTTTTTTCTTCAATTTTAATTTTTGTATTTTTTAATCCGTCTGAAACTTTTTTGATGCCTTCGGTATGCCCAAAGAAGCCATTTTGCATCAATAGTTTGTCCATATAATTTTCCATACAAATTTGGCAGCTGTCCATACAAAAATAATGCATGAAAATTCAAAAATCTGTATCTTTTGAAGGAATTTTTTGATCGATTTGGTGTCTTCGGCAAAGTTGTAGGTATGGATACGGACTACACTGTAAAAAAATGATACACGGTAAAAAAAATTTGGTGATTTTTTTATTTAACTTTTTATCACTAAAACTTGATTTGCAGAAAAACACTATTTTTAATTTTTTTTATTTTTTGATATGTTTTAGAGGACATAAAATGCCAACTTTTCAGAAATTTCCAGGTTGTGCAAAAAATCATTGACCGAGTTATGATTTTTTAATCAATACTGATTTTTAAAAAAAAATCGAAATCTTGGTCGCAAAAATTTTTCAACTTCATTTTTCGATGTAAAATTGAATTTGCAATCAAAAAGTACTTTAGTGAAATTTTGATAAAGTGCACCGTTTACAAGTTATAGCCATTTTCAGGTGACTTTTTTGAAAATAGTCGCAGTTTTTCATTTTTTTAAATTAGTGCACATGTTTGCCCACTTTTGAAAAAAATATGTTTGAAAAGCTGAAAAAATTCTCTATATTTTGCTTCTTCAGACTTTGTTGATACGACCTTTAGTTGCTGAGATATTGCAATGCAAAGGTTTAAAAACAGGAAAATTGATGTTTTCTAAGTCTCACCCAAACAGCCCACCATTTTTCAATGTCGATATCTCAGCAACTAATGGTCTGATTTTCAATGTTAAAATATGAAACATTTATGAAATTTTCTGATCTCTTCGAAAACAATATTTTAAAAATTTTCAAATCAAGACTATCATTTCAAAAGGGCAAAACATTCAATATTACGCCCTTTTAAAATGTTAGTCTTGATTTGAAAATTTTGAAAATATTGTTTTCGAAAAGATCGGAAAATTTCACCAATGTTTCATGTTTTAACATTGAAAATCGGACCATTAGTTGCTGAGATATCGACATTGAAAAATGGTGGGCTGTTTGGGTGAGACTTAGAAAACATCAATTTTCCTGTTTTTAAACCTTTGCATTGCAATATCTCAGCAACTAAAGGTCGTATCAACAAAGTCCCAAGAAGCAAAATATAGAGAATTTACTCAGCTTTTCAAAAATATTTTTTACAAAAGTGGGCAAACATGTGCACTAATTTAAAAAAATTAAAAACTGCGACTATTTTGAAAAAAGTTACATAAAAATGGCAATAACTTGAAAACGGTGCACTTTATCAAAATTTCACTAAAGTACTTTTTGATTGCAAATTCAATTTTACATCGAAAAATGAAGTTGAAAAATTTTTGCGACCAAGATTTCGATTGTTTTTTAAAATCAGTATTGATTAAAAAATCATAACTCGGTCAATGATTTTTTGCACAACCTGGAAATTTCTGAAAAGTTGGCATTTTACGTCCTCTAAAACATATCAAAAAATAAAAAAAATTAAAAATAGTGTTTTTCTGCAAATCAAGTTTAAGTAATAAAAAGTTAAATAAAAAAATCACCAAATTTTTTTTACCGTGTATTATTTTTTTACAGTGAAGTCCGTATCCATACCTACAACTTTGCCGAAGACACCAAATCGATCAAAAAATTCCTTCAAAAGATACAGATTTTTGAATTTTCATACATCATTTTGGTATGGACAGCTGCCAAATTTGTATGGAAAATTATATGGACAAACTAATTATGCAAAATGGCTTCTTTGGGCATACCGAAGGCATCAAAAAAGTTTCAGTCGGATTAAAAAATACATAAAAAATCGAATGACCGAAATCCTAGAGAACTGCTCAGATTTATAGTATCAATTAACGTATGAACGCATTTGTTATGATGGTGTGAGTTGGTAGGATTATTCTTTCGATTTTGGCTTCAAGCCGTCAATAAATTGTGAAGGAACGATTCTCTCGACTCTGAATTTTGGGTGTATGTTTAAAAGTGAAACTCGTGTGCAATTTATGAAGTTTTTTTGTTTTTTGTTTTTTGTTTTTTGTTTTTTGTTTTTTGTTTTTTGTTTTTTTGTTTTTTGTTTTTTGTTTTTTGTTTTTTGTTTTTTGTTTTTTGTTTTTTGTTTTTTGTTTTTTGTTTTTTGTTTTTTGTTTTTTGTTTTTTGTTTTTTGTTTTTTGTTTTTTGTTTTTTGTTTTTTGTTTTTTGTTTTTTGTTTTTTGTTTTTTGTTTTTTGTTTTTTGTTTTTTGTTTTTTGTTTTTTGTTTTTTGTTTTTTGTTTTTTGTTTTTTGTTTTTTGTTTTTTGTTTTTTGTTTTTTGTTTTTTGTTTTTTGTTTTTTGTTTTTTGTTTTTTGTTTTTTGTTTTTTGTTTTTTGTTTTTTGTTTTTTGTTTTTTGTTTTTTGTTTTTTGTTTTTTGTTTTTTGTTTTTTGTTTTTTGTTTTTTGTTTTTTGTTTTTTTTTTTTTTGTTTTTTGTTTTTTGTTTTTTGTTTTTTGTTTTTTGTTTTTTGTTTTTTGTTTTTTGTTTTTTGTTTTTTGTTTTTTGTTTTTTGTTTTTTGTTTTTTGTTTTTTGTTTTTTTGTTTTTTGTTTTTTGTTTTTAAGTTTTTTGCTTTTTGTTTTTTGTTTTTTGTTTTTTGTTTTTTGTTTTTTGTTTTTTGTTTTTTGTTTTTTGTTTTTTGTTTTTTGTTTTTTGTTTTTTGTTTTTTGTTTTTTGTTTTTTGTTTTTTGTTTTTTGTTTTTTTTTTTGTTTTTTGTTTTTTGTTTTTTGTTTTTTGTTTTTTGTTTTTTGTTTTTTGTTTTTTGTTTTTTGTTTTTTGTTTTTTGTTTTTTGTTTTTTTTGTTTTTTTTGTTTTTGGTTTTTGGTTTTTTGTTTTTTGTTTTTTGTTTTTTTTTTGTTTTTTTGTTTTTTGTTTTTTGTTTTTTGTTTTTTGTTTTTTGTTTTTTGTTTTTTGTTTTTTGTTTTTTGTTTTTTGTTTTTTGTTTTTTGTTTTTATGTTTTTAGTTTTTTGCTTTTTGTTTTTTGTTTTTTGTTTTTTGTTTTTTGTTTTTTGTTTTTAAGTTTTTTGCTTTTTGTTTTTTGTTTTTTTGTTTTTTGACAATTTCGGGCGTACACTCGGTGTGGTTGCGTCCGCTGGTAAGTTCAGTGGCCACGTTTGTTCTTTCTCAAAGAAGCGGCAGATGGTGCAAAAAATGATTACCGAGAAGCTGAATGTGTGTCACACTTTTGGCGGAAAGTTGTGCGAAAAAAAAAATGCAATTTAAGAATGCATAATAAGTGCAATGCGCGACGATGGGAAAATTAATCGCTCAATTCGTTCTGGGATGTTTGTTTAAATGAGTAAAAAGTAAATCTTTCCCAGTTCCTGAGGGGAACACCCGTGAAGAGTATCGGGGCCGGCATTTACAAAGCGGATTCAGTGGCAGTTTCATTCTCAACTTAATGTTAACATGTTAAGGTTAATGTTAACATTCCATAGGTCGCCTCCCTTAGGTGTCGTGATAAGGTCCAGTTTGTGACGATACACTACCTTCCCATTACTAAGCAATCGATGGTCCGAGCCGGGATTTTTTTTTTTCATAAAATTATTTTTATTATTGTTCTGTTTGTTCTGTTTGTTCTGTTTGTTCTAGTTGTTCTTTTTGATAAGTGCAGTGCTTCTGGGGACGCACAGTCCTGTTTTTTTTTCGCGATAATTTTCGTCTCTTTTGTGTGAATTATGTTCCGTCAGTGCAAGCGGATGGTTGGGTTTGTGTGCAAAGTGAAAAAAAACAATTCAGGAATGTGAGATGGATTTTTGTGGTGTTCTTTTTGTGCTGTATTCGCGATCGTGAAAATCAGGAGTGAGTTGCGCTGTTGCTATAGAACAAGATCGATCATGGAATTTATTTATATTAATCGGTGAGTTATTGTGTGCCTAAAGCCCTTTCTTCATCATCGCAGGTTGGAAGGCAATTTGACGGTTAAGTTCATTAGGGTTATCGCGTAAAAAAATATTTTGATTCATCAAGAACGTTGAGTGGTGCGCGAGTCTTTTTTTGTGTTGAAAAGACCTTCCCATAGCTCCGTAGCTCGGAGGGCTCGACGTCGGTTGTTTGTGTGTTAAGCCCTCTCTACAGCATCGTAGCTCTAGAGGCAACGAAAATCAATACCTCATCTAGCTAACAGAAAGTAGATCGGAAGGCATTTGATGGTTGAGTTCGTAGCGTCTATTCCTTAACAAATTTATGAATTAAATGGTTATATAATTAAAAATCAGACTACGCTATCATTGCAGCATTGCGTTTAACACCTCATTCCATAAATAAACATTATTTGGCTTTATCTTTCCACAGCCGGCTGTCTAAGATTAAAACATTTCATTTCAAATTTAACAACAGTTAAACAGGAAATGTCTCATCCGCAGCATCCGATTGTTTGCCTTGAGAATAATATATAAAACCTTTCAACAAACACTATGATTTTGGGTCGCATCATCATCTTCTATGATGAATCCTGACCAAGCACCCTATTCTACTAACCAATTTTCAGGTTCCTGGCGCTTGTGGGGTGCATGCACAGAGTAAATCAGCTGCCCTAGTAGCAACCTGCGCTAACTAACATTCCCGTCCCTTAAAATCGAGATCTACAAACTGACATGGCGGGCGCCGTTGGTGGCCAATGACTGTTACCTATTCGCAACTGATCTAGTTTTAGCAATCATGGTGTTTTATCTTTTCGGCGCATTCATACATGCTGTTGATAAGGGAAACACCACTAGATCGTCGAAGCCTATGATCAGTAGTGCTGAAAGGATATTACGGTTCTGTTCAGCAACGGAGGGGCAACCATGGGTGGTCTCTCATGCTCATGCTCATGCTTTTTGTTTTTTGTTTTTTGTTTTTTGTTTTTTGTTTTTTGTTTTTTGTTTTTTGTTTTTTATCTGATTAAAACCAGTTAAAACTCCAAGTATGTTTGTACCTATGTTTGCGTGTGTATGTGTGTCCAGTTTGGTTAGGTTTCCTGCAATCGTATAAAATTCATTTAACAATAGAACATGTTGCTCAAAACCCTCTCCTCGTTGTTTGCCACAGTTAATGAGGCATAAAACTCTTCATGCTTATTTCACACAAGCATAAAAAATCATAAGTGTTCGTTCATCCACTTATGGAAAATTTTGCTAGGATACCCACATCAAAGGACCAAAAAATCGCACACACTGGTGCACGACAGCATAAGGTCAATCAGGCAATTTTCCTCAAATTGTGTTTTTTTTTTTGTATGTGTGCACTTGTATGTGCACTCTCTGTTTCCACGTGGTGCGACAAATGACTGCGATCGAGCAGCTGGGTTTATATTTTGGAAAAATGGAATTTAATAATGTGCATAACTTTTTATGTTTATATTTGAATATAAAATTTTGCATATAATTTTGCATTCATGACCCATTTTACAGTTCTGTCGTCGTCGTGCGAGGATGGGTTGCTCACGCTTTATCCATGAACTGGGGTTTCGGTGAGCGTACGTGTGTGTGTGAGTATTTTTGGGTGAGCTCCCTTGAGTTGGCCAATCTGTGCCCGGTTGGTCCTGCATAAACATTACGGTCCGTGCGATGGCGTTATGTCGCTAGAAAAGGCTGATGTGTCCGAGATAGGTTGGGTTGTTCAACCTCAGCGTTTCTGCGCATATTTTAGGACAAAAGTTTGTTTTAGGATTCTAAAGATTTCAGTCTTTTCCATAGGATTGTAAGATTCCTTTCAAACGTTATCTACTTATCGTTAGTTTTGTTTTGCGGTTGCAATATTTCAACCAACTCAACAACTCATCAACCATTAACAATCCAATAACTCAATCAATAAAACAATCTTTATCCTGTTTTTTGCATCACGGTCTGCAATGTTGATCAGTCTTCTTTGATAACCGTGAATCTTTGCGTAAGGTTATTGAAGGTTAAATCTGAGATTTATTTATTTATAAATTTAGATTTAATTGACATTCCAACCAAATCCTCCCAAATGAAACCCATTCCCACCAGTGATGGCACTGAAGCTTCCGCAGAACAACGCGACGAGACCACTTTCGCACTCCATTGGTTTTACGGCCATGTCAATTGCGATATGCGAGGCCATGTCTATATATCTGGCAGTTCGGAGGCGGTTCCGACCCAAAAGTCACTCAACCCTTTGAGGCCCGACTCCACATGCCCGAACCCCGTTCCCGTCTGATGATTTCCCCCGTCATCGGCAGCGAGTTCATGGCCGGTTGTGTTCTGATGTTCTGATTCGCGGAAAACATGGCCCGAAATCACTGCTCTCTCTCTCAACAGTCGACACAACCAAACTCCAACGCCCGGCCAAAGGCAGTGGAAGGTACATTAAAACTAATTTTGAAATTTATTTCACAGCGGAAATGAAATGTATCCCACATTAAAATAAATATTTATGGACGATTTTTATGCCCGGCTGCCCCTAATGGAATGCGAAATATGTAAATTGCGGTTTTACAGCCTTCCTGCCAGCCTGCCTGCCTGCCCCCCGAAAAAAAAACCTTTGATTTGAGTTGCGTGATGCGATCCGACCGACGGAACCACAACACGTGGAGTTCTGCCCTGCCCTGTGAAAACATTCGACCGCGTGCGGGTGAAAGTTGCCGAAGCGTACCTGGAGGTCTGAGTTTCGGGAGGGAGGGAGGGAAAGGGATAACGGACGCAGAACGTAGGGATTTATGGGAAAGGATATATCTTCTTCAGGCTCTCGAACTTCCTGCCGAAGGTAATGGCGAGTCTGGTATTCCACGTGGCGCGTGAGGGTTTGCTGCCAAAGGTGAAGATGGTCGATCGGTGACAGTGGGAGCACAGTTGATTTGAATAAGTTTTTTTTTTTTAATTTTAAGTTTAAAATTGTCGAAATTGTAGTTTTTTTCTCGTTTATATGTTTTTGTTAAAATTGCCTTATATGTTGCAAAAAATCTCATGGAAAATGCAAAACAGTATGTATTTCCTATTAATTCAAGTCATTTACGAAACCAGTATTAAACGTCGAAATTTTCAAAACACAGATCACTGGAATCGTTTTGTTTATACAATTTTACATCAAAGTCTTCATACTGACCATTTTCCTAAGTCCACTCCTTGTGATGATGCAGTGGGTAAAAAAAAATGTAAAAGGTTCTATTCTTTTCTATTAGCCCGAACAGACGGTTATAACTAAATTCATGCCATTCCAATAACAAATACTGTTAAAATAACAGAAAGTGTTACGGAATCTTCTTGAAAAATCATTTTTTGCATAAGAGTTGAATAACAGTTTATGTTATCATAACAAAATTTGTTATTGGTCTGGAGCCAAAACAACTTTGGAATAACATTTTTTGTTATGGAAGAATACCGCCAACTTATTGGAATGGTCGGATTAGTTGTTAAAATAACAAAAAAAAAATAACAAGGATTTGTTCGAAGAATAACTAAAAATGTAATTAGTCTGTTATTACAATAACAATCCAATAACAAAAAAATCATAACGGCGAATAACAAATCTTGTTATAAATAACATAAAATGTTATTGGCCTAGTATTTTCCAATATCAAAAAATGTTATTCTCGCGTTATTTTCGTCTGCTCGGGAGTGCGACTTTATTTTTCAGTCCCGAAATTATTTTTACTGGAAAGCTCATTCAATTTCCTATCAATTCGCGTGGGAGCGCATTTTAATTGGCAATTTGGGCTTAAACATATAAGCTTAAAACAGTTATCATAACTAGAACTGGGAATTTTCTTTTTCAGTGTGGTTAGTTGGATGATAGTAACCTGGATAGTAAATTAGCTTAAATCAATCATTAACGAGTTGGACTGAAATGCTGCCGCATGTATCTTATGGAAGATTCGACGAGCATTCCGGTAGAAGTGATATCGAGTCTAAAAAATTCAAGTCTTACGAAAAAAAATTAAAAAAATACTCAAATAAATTTTAAACCCTTGTTTTTCGACCTTATTTTTAAACCACTGTATCTTCACAAACAATGGACTTTAGAACTGTGGTCAAAATGAACACTTAACATAAAAAAAAAATATTGTTGTATGATTTTGAGGCTTGTTGCAACATCGTAGGATATTCCCACACAAAAAAATGAGTGAAAATAAATTTAGCGCTTGACTTCAAATTTTACTATTTTGTCTTAAAATAAAAATATCTCATAGAAATAGTGTGTATTTTTATTTAACTTATTTCAGTAAGCTCTTTAAACATTCGACAAGATTGTCTTTGACCAATTTATGATTTGATGGCTTCGAGATACAGCAATATTGAAATTAACGAAATGCAAAAAAAAATTAAATAACTTGCGCTCTTCTCAAATGTCATTCTCGAGTGTGGATGTACGATAAAAAGAAATTTATTTTGAAATGAAAAACATTACCATTAGCAAACGTAATTCCAGTTTTTTAAATATAAAATATTAATTTAAAAACATTTAAAAAGCAAGTGTTTCGGTGGACAACCCTACTCTCCTTACTGTTGATGCGCATCCCTAGGCTTTTGACAGTTTGCCTAAATAATGCTTTATTATTATTATCGATTACTTAACTTATTGTTTAACTGCTCCGCTATTTTCACTACGACAGTTTAACTTCCAGAAAAAGACAAAACCAACAAACCGGGACATAATAGACAAATTTCCGGGACTCGAGAGTTCCCGGTTTTGTAAAAATCTCGGGAGCTATGTCCCAGGAAATCCAGGGATAGACGCACTATAGAAAACAAAGTATTTTTTTTAAGTACACAAGTTTCATTCAAATTTTTAAATTAGGCTAAAGCTTTGTGTGGACTAGGCTTCGTGATTTTACGCACTAAAAAATTGCAATTTTCACGGAGTCCTTAAATCCAAAACACACAATTTCACGGAATATCATAGATTGTAATTTTTTTTTTTTTGAAAAGCATGTGTTTAAATTACAAAAAATACATTTCATACCGTAATCTGGGGTGAATCGGGACTACAGTCTGAATAGGGACAGCAGTTTTTAGAACACTTAAAGCTTTTAAATTTGGAAATGGATGTACACATTTTGTTGGCCTGAGTATGTTCTAACCGAAACCAACTAGAAAAATCAAAATATTGTGCTCCAACATGGTTAAAAATGCTGTCCCAATTCGCCCCATAAGTCCCGATTGACCCCAGTTTACGGTACATTGTTTTTTTTTATCCTACATCAACTATATTGTTTTGCTATTTATATCCTTATCAAAATAAAAAATAAAAAAAATAGGGTGATTAATATTACTTGAATTTTCTTCGAAAAATATTTTATTAAAAAATCAAAAAGTGAAAATAATCTGTTACACAATCAAATTTCGTGAAAACTTTATGGGATTCAGAAAATATTATTTTTGGTCTGATTACAAATATTTAAAAATAAAAAAATATTATGTGACCAAAATTATCTTCATTGAACCATGTTTAAATCTTCAAATTTCTTTTGAAATTCTATATTCAAAATAAAGTGCTAATCAAATTGCTATTACAGGGAATGAAAATATTATATGGTTTTTTGATTTGTCGATGAAAAGCTGACCAGTAATATGATGTTTCGAAAACGATATCTAATTTTTCATTTTTTTTTTTACGAATGGAATTTGTTTCTACAACAACAGTCTCTGTAGTATCGACTTAGAGAATGTCGATTGCATGTACTGAATGTCAATTATAACAAAAACCTTAAGTTTTTTTTTTTAAAAAAGGTCCTATAAACATATGAAAGCTATGATTTTGAAGTTGTTTCAAAGAAAGCCAAAAATGAGGTTAATTTGGATCAGAAACTTTTTATTGGAGGTCAAATATTGGTCGAATATGTAAGTTAGAGTCTCTTTAGGCATAAAGACCGATTTTCAGCGACTTTTCTGAAGAAATATACTTCAAAATCGAAAAAAAAAAATCTTCAAAAAACAAGTTGCTCTGGACGCCCTGACAAAATATTTCTCCATACCCCGCAAAATGTCAAGAAAGGGCCCTTCTTTCATGGTGGTAAATATCAGAGTTGCCGAATTTTTTGTCTTAAGTTTGTTCTACGAAACACACCGTGTTTGGAATAGTTTAAAAAAATAACTAATTGATTTTTCGACATGTAATTTTTGGCCAAAAACGAACACCAACTATAGACAGCTGCCACAATGTCAGGATTTGTTCCATGAACAAGTTTTTTTCAGCAAAGTTTTCGTAAAATGTCTCCTACACAGCCATTTAAACAGAATTGAGTTACACTGAGAAAAATCTGAGAAATTGCAAAATCCGTTAAAAAAACACTTTGAATCACTTTGACCCAATCTCACCCCCCAGACTTAATTTCACCCCCACTGACGGTACCTGTTAAATATTTTTTTTCAAAAGTACCATAGAAATTAAAATTATTATGATAACTTGATGATTCCGAAATCATTTTCTTTATTTGACTGATTGTCACCATACACGGATAGAAATCCTGTAAGCAAATCCGGGAACTCTGTGTTGTTGAACTCGACATCATTGAAATGTATCCAAAATCGTCACATTTTTTCTCGATTTCGTTGTAAATGTTTTCAAATCTGAAAATATTGTTCCCAAAATTGAAAAAAATTTACGATTTTAAACATTTCAATTTTGTTGAATTCAACAACACAGAGTTACCGGATTTGCTTACAGGATTTTACAGATACACAGATTTGTCTGTGTTTCACAGACATTTGAACATGTGCCAGACATTTTTTGAGGAGCACAGACTTTTGAAAAACTCCATGAAATTAATATTTTGTAAAAATATCGCCAGAAACTTATTTGGCTAGTCTTAAAATGCTTTAAAACGAAATTTCTGATCGATGTCATGCTTATAAATTGATATATTTGAATTTTAAACAAATGCACAGACATTAAAAAAAAACAATGTGGCATCCCTGTCCCTTAGAAGGGGGTCAAATCAAACTGAAATGATGCTCAAATACAAAGATAGTGTAAAAATAAGTCATCCAACAGCGTTTCTTGTTCGAGGGAATCGTATTGACATGCTACAATGTTTGAAGAAGAGACTTTTTTAACATTTAGGTACTGGGTCTCGTGGCGCAGGGGTAGCGGCTTCGGCTGCCGATCCCGATGATGCTATGAGACGCGGGTTCGATTCCCGCCTTATCCACTGAGCTTCTATCGGATGGTGAAGTAAAACGTCGGTCCCGGTTTCTCCTGTCTCGTCAGAGGCGCTGGAGCAGAAATCCCACGTTAGAGGAAGGCCATGCCCCGGGGGGCGTAGTGCCAATAGTTTCGTTTCGTACTTTTCGAGCAATTCCAACCAAAATATTAAAAAGTTGATTTTTCGAGAGGCATTTTTGGCCAAAAAAGAACCTCAACTTCAGACAGCTGTCAAAATGACAGGATTTGTTATAGGAACAAGAACACCCTTTTAAAAGAGTTTAGTTTCATTGAGAAGTTCATGAGAAATGGTGAAATCCGTAAAAATCAATTTGATCCAATCTCGACCCCTCAGACCCAATGTCACCCCCACTGACGGTACAAATCTTGTTGATCTGAAACAGCTGTCCCTATTTTCCCACGCGTCACAATTTCCTACGAAGAATTATGTTACCTGATTCTAAATTTAAAACTGATTTTCAATTTTATCTATTCAATCCCACTGTGGCACAATGTAATTCTGTAGAATTCCACGGAAACTTTGGCCCCTCCACAACACGCAAAAGATGTTAAAAACAGTGGGGTCGATTTGATCGCCGCGGATATGGCCCGGTGATTTCCGGGGTTCAGGCACAAAGCTGGCAGAGAAAATGGATGGAAAAAGCTTACACGTGGGAAAAAAGAAGTGGAACGAACGGTGTCGAGGGAGAGCAAAAGAAAAAAAAGCATGGAAAGCCGAGAACGTAATTAACGATTATTGCCTGCTGCCACAGCCCAGGTGCATCCTTCCATTTCCGTTTCGAGCGAAGGTGAATTTTATCGTTAGGTGTGCTCCTTCGAGGAATGGGAATTTGGTTCTTAAAGATGTACCAAATCCGAATCGTTGGGTGGAGATGGTGGGAGTAATGGGTGTGGCGGAACTTTACACTTTCCTGGAGGTTTATGTGATGGAACGTGAGTTTCGAGAAGGGATAGATGTGTGAATGTGCAGGGCCTGATTTTGGGAATTTGTTGAGTTGCAGGTTGAAGAATTTAATCAAGTAATGACTTCACACAGATATGCCAAGTTATGACCGAAGTGCTGCCTTGTGATGTTCAAATTGTGTGCTTTCCAAGCCAGAAACAAGATAATCAAGCCTTCAGACAAAACGGCTCTGTTTGATGTTGAACTGACCTTTATCTTTTCATCCTAGTGCTAATGAAAGCTCTAGCTACGAACAAAGTCTACAATAATAGAACATCCATGTTTGCAATATCATACACATCAACTGCAAACAGATGAAGCACAAAACTTGCCCCAGATTCACCCCTGTCTCCCGAGCCACACCGAGCAATATCAATCTCACAACTTTGCAAAGACAGATTGCGGAGGCCGTTTCATATATCTTTCATGGACGAACTCCAAATCCGATGGAATCTACACTTTCGAAGCGTTCGAACCACCAGTCGTCGTCGTCGGAGGCGGAGATAACATCTGGCCGCCAAGTCACGCCAGAAACCACGAACCGGGAAATTCCGGGCCGGGAAACCCCAACAACGTGCGCACGACCCTGGAAGTTGCTGATAGATTGTTTCTTTACAGTAAATTATGTTGCTCTCGTGTACTCTGTACCACCAACAGCGATGAACGCGCCAGGAAGGAAGCGAAAGTGCGTTGCTTATCGATCGAGCTCTTCGAAGCTCAACTCAGGCACAGAGGATAACGAGATGATTCATGCTGGAAGAACGCCTCTGCATCAATGTGTTCAGCACTGTGCGGAAAGTAGGGGTAAAGTTACATGGAAATGCATGTATTTTTTTAACTATGTTAATAATCGAAAAAATACTCAGAAATGTGCCACACTTGAATTTCCAGCTTATAGTTTAAAAAAGTGCACTTTTCCAACAGTGTGCATTTTCCTCTCAGTCTTAAGAAGGATAAATGGTGAAAAGCCGTTTAGTGCGTTGGCTGGCTGGCTGAGTAGTGAGTCTGTCTATAGAATGTAGGATATACCTACATTCGGAGAGGAAAATATTTTGTTATCCGGGCTCAGATATTGCTGATCCAGCAGCCGGAGATGCCTTGAATGATGGCGGCAGAAGAAAACTGCTCAAGCTCGATTTCGTATGTACAGAGGCGTGCGTTCGCGTACAAAGTGCAAACAAAGCAAACGAGGTTAGAGATATTGGTGCTCTCGAAAGAGCCGAGAGTCGTAAACCCAGACAGAGGATTAAGTGGTTGAAAAAGTTATAAACTTGTATATCGAATCAAATTTATTGAAGCGTTTCGCAACACAATTTGTTGTTGAGATTGTATCAATTGCTTTTCGAGGAAATCCAAGGAAAATATTTTATTCTTTAAGGGGTTACATACAATGTCAGAGGTTGGTTTGAGCACAAATTTAAACTTTTTCAAATCTGTTTTCAGGACATTGAAAAATACATTTTCAACTATTAACAAAATAAATTTTAAGACATTTGGTTGTATCATTGCCGAGATACAGCTATATGAAGTTAGCATTTTCAAAAAACGGGTGCCACGATATCTCAACACTGCCTTGACCAAATCGGCTCAAAATGTTGGTGAAGACTCGTTAAACCGGTCCTGTGTGCATGACGAAAGCCGATTTTCGAAAAGTTTATTTAAAAAAAAGATAAAAATATTTTTATGTTTTTCATACAAAAAATCGGAAGTTTTTGATTTTTGTATTTTTGAAAAATGCAAAATTTCAAAATCGAGCTTCGTCATGCACACGGAATATGTCTTGCGAGTCTTCACCCCAAATTTCAGCCAATTTGGTCTATCCCATCTCGAGATATCGTGGCACCCGTAAATCAACTTGGTTTTCAGAGAAAAACGCGAAAATTTTCTGTAATATGAAATTTTGTGATTTTCTACATGTATGTAACCCCTTAAGTCCAAACTTATTTTGTCTACCGTATCAGAAATAAAGTCAAAAATCTTTTATTACATGCCGAACGAAATGGTCGAATGGTTTTTCTCCAGAGTTTGTATGGGGATCATTCTGCGCCAACTCACACAGCATTCCACAGCACTTCGACCCCTCTTCGATTTGCGTGAAACTTTGTCTTAATTAGGGGTAACTTTTGTCCCAGATGAGGGCGTCCAAATTTCCTGGTTTTTGAATTTCCCGGGAAACAGGAAAAATATTTTTGGAATCCCGGGAATTCCCGGGATCCCGGGAATTTTTTTTTAAACAGTAATAAAATCTATGTTTTCATTATATTTGTTATGTTTTCAAGCATAAAATCATAGAATTAGCTCAATCATATAAATTGCTGATAATCTGCACTTCAATCTATACAAGGACGACAGTTTTTAAAAAGCCTATATAAA
Source organism: Culex pipiens pallens (assembly GCF_016801865.2). Taxonomy (NCBI): domain Eukaryota; kingdom Metazoa; phylum Arthropoda; class Insecta; order Diptera; family Culicidae; genus Culex; species Culex pipiens. The sequence goes on from NC_068939.1 coordinate 113,053,790, forward strand.
ATTAAAATAAGTTTTTTTGTTCTTTGTTGTGCTTTGGATTATAAATGAACTACAAAGTGATTCAAATTAAATAAACTTATACAAATATATTTCTTTTTTATTTGACATGATCAGAAAAGCTTGAAAAATTTATTTGAAAATATCTTTAAAAAACAAGAGGCGACAACAAATTAAATGACACCAGCCAATGTAAAATTTAAGATAAGTTTTGAATTTCATGTTTTACATAATAAAAATGTATGCAACAAGTGGCAAAAAGAAGTTATTTTCAGCTCGAGTCGTACATTTATCGGATAAATCTCGATTACTTTTTCAAATGGTCCTATGTACATAGGAAACTCTTGGCGCATTTGTTGTTTTGAAAAAGTTATCTAGAAATACTTCAAGTGCTGGAAAAATCAAGTTTTACAACAAGTTGCTTACAACATCTTTTGCAATCCCGAATAAACGCCTTTCGAATGAAATTTTTGCAAACATCCATGTGTTAAATAAATTCACCGTTAAAATTAAAAAATAATTTGAAAATTTTACTCATTGATACAAGTGCTAAAATGTTTAACTTTCACAAAAAAACATAAATTACAAATTATTTTTAAGTTACTACCGCCACTAGGATAAAAACTACTAGGAAAAAACAGTCTAAATAGGTAAGGAAATCTCCTTAGAGCAATAAATTAAAAAATCGGTGTTCTGTGAAATTATTTTGTTCTGTTCCTGTTTTAACCAAAGTAATTCAAAACATTATGCAAAAAAAATACTAAATAGCTGTCTTAATTCGTTTCATTTGTCCTGATTTGCCCCACATACCAGTGCTTGATGAAACATAATTTGATTTGATTTTTTTTTTCAACTTTTAAATCATAAATATAAGTAGATATATCAATCTTATAAAAATATATAAAATCAAATATGAAATATTTAAAGCGCTAGGCATTTTGCAGATCGGTAAACTAAAATTTAAAAAGTTTGCCCTAATAAACTAAATAAATGCTAATATATGCCGAGTACAAATTATAATGTTTTAAAATTATTATCGATTCTGAGGTATTCAACTGTTCATATGAGCAATTCTCTGAGATTTCGGTCATTCGTTTTTTTTGTATTTTTTAATCCGGCTGAAACTTTATTGGTGCCTTCGGTATGCCCAAAGAAGCCATTCTGCATCATTAGTTTGTCCATATAATTTTCCATACAAATTTGGCAGCTGTCCATACAAAAATGATATAAGAAACTTCAAAATTCTGTATCAAGATCAAGACTAAAATTTTTAATGGGCGTAAAATTGAATGTTTGGCCCGTTTGAAATGTTAGTCTTGATTTTAAATTTTTGAAAATATTTTTTTCGAAAAGATCGGAAAATTTCACGAATGTTTCATGTTTTAACATTGTAAATCGGATTTATAGTTGCTGAGAAATCGACATTAGAAAATGGCGGGTTGTTTGGGTGAGACTTAGAAAACATCAATTTTCCTGTTTTTTAACCTTTGCATGGCAATATCTCAGCAACTATGGGTCGTATCAACAAAGTTCAATAAAGCAAAATATAGAGAATTTTCTCAGCTTTTCAAAAATATTTTTATCAAAGGTGGGCAAACATGGGCACTAATTTAAAAAAATGATAAACTGAGGCTTTTTTCAAAAAAGTTACCTACAAATAGTTATAACTTGAAAACGGTGCACTTTATCAAAAATTCACTAAAGTACTTTTTGATTGCAAATTCGATTTTACATCAAAAAAGGAAGTTGAAAAATGTTTGCGACCAATATTTCGATTTTTTGAAAAAATCTGAATTGATTCAAAAAATCATAACTCGGTCAAAGATTTTTTGCCCATTCTGGAAATTTCTGAAAAGTTGGCATTTTATGTCCTCTAAAACATATCAAAAAATTAAAAAAATTAAAAATAGTATTTTTTTGCAAATCAAGTTTTAGTGACAAAGAGTTAAATTAAAAATCACCAAATTTTTTTTTACTGTGTATCATTTTTTTTCAGTGTAGTCCATATCCATACCTACAACTTTGCCGAAGACACCAAATCGATAAAAAAAAATCCTTCAAAAGAGACAGATTTTTGAATTTTCACATATCATTTTTGTATGGACAGCTGCCAAATTTGTATGGAAAATTATATGGACAAACTAATGATGCAAAATGGCTTCTTTGGGCATACCGAAGGCACCAAAAAAGTTTCAGTCGGATTAAAAAATACAAAAATTAAAACTCTAAAAAAAAAGACCGATTTCGTAGAGAATTGCTCAATAAAGTCTGAATTGTATTACAACATTTCTGCAAGACAAAGCGGACAATATGAAAAGGTCTATTTGCATAAATAAACTATTTGTTTGTTTGGTCATGAATTTTTGACATGACTTTGAAATTGTTGAAAGACTTTAAAAGCGAGTTTCTAACCAGTGTGTAACAGGCCGTATCGAGGTGACGACAAATGTGAGTGGGGTAAAACGTGCATTAAAGTTTGAGGTTCCAGACACAAGAAAAACAATAAAATTGCTCGCATTTTCGTAAAACTTGATCAATTGCAATATTTAAAATTGTCACACCCAGTGAAGGATGAAGCATCATCATAAGAAAATCTTTTGACTTTCATCAAGAGAAAAAATTGGAAGAGAATTTGGCTTTCCTCTCTCGTGCACGAAAGATCGGTAAAAGAAATCTCATAAATTCTTCAACAGACTGATTTTATTCGAGGAGTTCGGAAGTGATTTTCTTTTTCGTGTTTCGCCTCATCTCTATTTCGCGGGTGAAGAAAGTTCGCAAGCGAAAATGATTTTTTTGTGATTATTCCTTCCCTGATCACACAAAAAAAACTTGTTTTGATGATGTTTTAATTTTTAGCAGTGCTGTTAAACGAGTCTTCACTAGAATTTTGAGCAGATTTGGTTAAAGAAGTGTTGAGATTTCTGTTAAACTTTGTCTCGGCAATGATTTGGGAGCAGCTGTGGCTGAATGGTTACAGTGTTTGCTTTGTAAGCGAATGGTTCTGGGTTCGATTCCCATCTGCTCCCATCGAGAAAGTTAAGGACATAGAAATACTTGAAATGCTGAATATAAACGAAAAATCAAAGTCGCCGAAGGCGGGGTTCGAACCCCCGTTTTTTGGATTGGTAAGCAAAAAATGCTAACCACTAGGCCATGGCGACTTGGTGAGCATAGACTGGAATTAGGGATACTGTTACAACCAACCCGCAACGCCTTTCGAGGTGTATCCTAGGGTTCTACCTCTCCTACTAACATTGAGTCCAAAACCTCCCTACAAACATCTATACCACTAAGGTGACGTAGGGGTCCTTGCGCACTTTAGATAGGTGTTTACTAACGATCCTTCATATCCCTGAGGATAGCTTGGACCCGGCCTGGTATCTCCCGTGTTGGATTATTGTTCCGGATGAGGGTCTAACACAACCAGACCAAACAGAGGGATAAGCGTTGTGGAGCCTTCCGGTGGTGGGGCGTCCTCCAAATGCTAATGCTAATGCTAACTTTGTCTCGGCAATGATAAAATGAAATGTCTTCAAATTTATTTTTTCAATAGTTGAAAATAATTATTTTGATGCCCTGAGAACGGTTTAAAAAAAAGTTTGAGTGCAGTGAATTCCATCTAAATTGCATAAAAGTAATTTTTGCAATCCCGTCGTGAAACTACTTACTTTTCCTGTCATTCTTGAACGACGAAATAGCCTACTTTTCTGTACCAAAAATAACAGAATCGAATAGCAACACTTTTCAAAATAAATGCTGAAAAGTTCTACTTTTCAGCACTGAAGTGGGTGCTGAAAAGTTGAACTTTTCAGCACTTGTTTTGAAAAGTAACACTTTTCAGCACTTGTTTCGAAAAGTAACACTTTTCAACATTTTTTTGATTTAAACGATTTATTGACAAAATACATGAAAATTTGACTTAAAATTTCACTCAATGGGTGTTTTTCGAAATTGCAAAAAATGTTGTATGGAACTCGTTGCAAAACTTGATTTTTTCAGCACTCGTCGTATTTATCCAACTCGGTGAACCTCGTTGGATAAATGTACGACTCGTGCTGAAAAAATCCTCTTTTTGCAACTTGTTGCATAAACTACTATTTTGATTCCAAATTGTAAAACATAACTTCCAAAAATGATTTTTTCAAGCTTCTTGGAATTTCGATACTTTTCAAAAATCACTATTTTATCGAAAAAAAAAAAACATTACTTAAAACCACCTCAGTGATTGGAGCCTTCCTCCTCAAATCAATTAAAAAAGCTTTCTGCTTGTATTTGATTGCGCCTGAATACATGCAAACAAAATGCTATAAAAGCGTTACTTACGATCTTTAGCAAATTTGCACCCTTTTTTGTATTCATCAAAATTATGTTTTAGCAAAATTGCTCATAACTTTTGACAGCGTTGTCAGATTTTCAATCTTTTGGACTCGTTGGAAAGGTTTTTTGATTACCAATCCAACGATTCCTTACAAAAACCACCCTTTTTACAGTCTTCCGGACTTTAGCCAAAATCGTTTTTAAGCATAACTTTTGAAGTACTTAACTAAAAATCACCATTTATAGATAATGACTTAGAGGACCCCAAGATGGATCGAATGAAGCCAAAACAGGCAAAATATTTTGAGCCAGTGCCGAGATAATCAAGTGCAACTATTTTGATCGACATCCCACCACACACACAGACATTTGCTCAGAATTTTATTCTGAGTCGATATGTATACATGAAGGTGGGTCTAAGAGGTCAGAATAAGAAGTTCATTTTTCGATTGATTTTATAGCCTTTCCTCATTGGGGCGAAGAGGGAAAAATATTTGGCGAAAAACAAAACGTCTGCCAATAGTTAAAAGTTTGCACTTTTTAGTCAACTGAAACATATTTTAAAAAAAATCGCAGAGGGTTGTTTGTCCAAGTCGTTTTGTTGCCCCTCATGATTACAGGAATTATTTTTTTTTGTGGTTAAATTTTAATTAAAGTTAGTTTTCCCTCGGCTCAGGTCAAACTCGGAAGAGTAGCCAAAAATAAATTCAAATTTCAAGCTAAACCTTCCAATTTTTTGTAATTGTTTATGTTCTTTTTGATTTTTGGATTTTTTTCCGAATTTCTACAGAAATCATAAAATCCTACTCATATACGCTCATAACTTGTCCGGCTTCCACCACATTCATCGGGAAGCCGTTCAAAATTGAGCACAAACGCATTTAATCATTGTTGGCGGATGCTCCGGTGGGAGATGAGCGAAATTACATTCAAGAAACTGTTTATCATTCAACTTTTCCTACTCTTCTGTATGCTCTCCGATGGGTTTCCCAGTGGGTGTACTATTATTCCACCACCATCGTCATGCGGTTTTCCCTCTCCTTTTTATGGCTGCTGGCTCCTGGTCCTATAATTAAACTTTGTACTGCGCCGTAAAAGACGAAGAAAAACCCACCCACCAGAAGAAGAAAGCTCTGGGCTTGCAGCCTAAATAATGCTACTTTGTGTCGGCTTCAAATCTTGATTATATTGCCCTGGCCAAGGCAGTAAAAGAGTGGGCGCCACCGCGCCCTGTATGAGGCAAAGGAATAAAAAAGATAAACTTCTTCCTTAATCTGGCTGGCAGCACTGGGGGAAAAAAAACGCTTCTGCTTCTCCTTTCGGCAAAGTGAAGTAACTGCCGTCATGCCATCATTAGTGGGTTGGGGAAGGCTCATATTTTGGGCTCACGTCAGCGCGGCCGGGGCTCAATTTCGCGTACACCAATTTTAAGTTACTTATTGCTGCGGGTGAATACACTCTGGAGGTTTGCTCCAACAAAAAATCAAGCTGAAAAAAAAATGGCAATAATAAATTCAATTACCTAAGCAAAACATGTGCACCCCACCACCAGCCAAGTCGGGCTTGCGAGGAGCTTTGTCGTCCGCGCGCGTTTCGTTCATGTCTCAGCGTTTTGTCTTATTTTTACGACGACAAAAATTCTGCACGCAAACAGCAATGCAAACGACGGCGTAACATGAGCTGTTGCAAAAAAAAGTAATGTAATGGGCACGACCAAATAACAACATCCTGTCTTGATCGCTTTACAAAGCGAAAAAAGCACTTTTACAGTAAAACAAGTTCAGTGTTCAAACTTTTTTTTTAAATAGCATGTTGATTAATTGACAATCTAATTTGAAATGAATGCTACTGACTGAGAGGGGAACAAGAAGCATTTTGTATTGAATCCGCATTTTGAAAACATAAACGTTAGAAATGTTTGATTTCACACTTTTTAATTTCAAAAGAATGCAAAAGATTTAAACAGTAAATCTTTTCATCATTCAGGTACTGTTCAGATTATTTTATTTCTAATCAACCATATCCGCAGGATATTAAAAAATTCTTTTTGCATGGTACAAACATGACCGTAAGAACATCATGATTCAAAATCCGGACACTTAGTAGCATATCATTAAGGTTATAGCTAGCAAAAAATCATGTAATAAGTTGAAAATGTGGAAATATCATCAGGGTGTACTTCAAACCGTCAATTTTAAGAAATTGCATGCAAAAGATGTCTGTTTAAACAATTTTTCATAAGAATTTTTAAATTAAAATGATTTGTCGTGCTTTGAATTCCGGACACTGTAAAATGCTCATTCTAACCCAAGTAACATTTTTTTCCAGGAGTTCTACAAGAGCTCTTCAAGATAGCTACAGCATAGCAGTTTGGACCGCGGCAGGATAAAACTCTCTTCAAGTACTGTTCCAAACTCCTGAAGAAGTTTTGAAGAGAATGTTATCCTACCGCGGTCCAAACTGCTATGCTGTAGCTATCTTGAAGAGCTCTTGTAGAACTCCTGGAAAAAAATGTTTCTTGGGAAATCCGGCCACTTTTGCTTTGAATTCCGGACACTTGTTTTTGCCTATGAATCGGACAAATTAGGACAAAAATTTAAGGGAATGACATTCTTTAGGTTTAAAAAAAGCTGTTGACTTTCAAACAATCGATATTTTGTGTAATAATTTGCTAGGATTTAAGGCAAATTTCTGCTTTGTTTTTCTGTTGCTTATGATGTCCATGAAATGTTTCACATTTTTTTAATTTATGTTGGCATTGAAAGCTGATGTCATAAATCATCAAACAACTCAGTTTTGACATTTATTATGTAAACTTATATCTAAATAACTGATCAAACAAGATGAGGAGTCCGGGTTTCGAAGCATTAGGTAGAAGCTGTTTCTTTCACCAAAGAAGATTGTAAAAAGTTATTCAAAACATGAATTATACAGGGATATAAGTTTGGTACCAAAGATACTTTTATGTAAAATTGGATGCCAATTTGATGGCGCACTCATAATTCCATTTAATTTTGATCAATCGCATCCAAAAAATCAAACCATTCACATTAACGACCCCCGGGTCTTTTGTGGTCTCTATTGCAAGTTTCTGCTCGAACCTAGGAGTCCGAAGGCTTGAATGGGGAGAGCACCCAAACCTCTTTCTACTCCAAAGAACCTTCCACCCCAGTGTTTGAACTGACGATCTTTGGATAGCGAGTCCAACCGCCGCCATCGATTCCACCGGAGTAGGCTTGGTTTGGTGTGTTGTTTGTACTTATGGCATGGAGACGACTCCTACACCTGGAATGACTTAACGGCCTGACAACCAAGGCTGGGACCGACATTTTACTTCCTCATCCGATGGAGGGTCAATCGCATCCCCAAAATGTAAATTTCCCAGAATTGTGTATTTTTGTTTTTTATTCTTGAAAAATAAGTACGAGAATTTTTAAATTTACAAACATTATTAACCCTATAAATTAAAATAGATTTGATGATTTGATGATCTGAAGATTTGAAGATTGGACGACATAAGAAATAAGAAAATATTCATCAATTCAATTATTTTCATATGAAATTTGCCCTTCTTTTGATTGAACAACAACAATGAAAAATGCTGCGTTGGGGAATTCTGGAATGACTGGAATGACCCGCTAGGGTGGAATCCCATTGCATGAAAAAAAAAATCAAAACATGAAGGATTAAATTAGCAACATAACTTTTCGATCCCATTTGGGATCAAAAACAACCTCTCAAAATTTGGATAAGTAAAACGTCGCAACCCGATTGAAATTGGTATAGAAAATATTTTTATTATTTTATGAAACTAACAACTAAAAAGTATAGTTTAGGATGTCCCAAATAATAACCCAAATAACCGAAAACAGTGTGATGCTTGAATGCATCTTTAAAATGGTTCACAGTTTATGAAAGTAGGGTTTTGAAATAGTTATTGAAAATGTTACGTGTTCCCCAGCATTGCCAAAGCAATCAACCCTGCTTTAAATCGTAAGGTTTTTTTGATAACATTGCATTGGGACCATCCACAAACCACGTGGACATTTCCATGGAAATTTCAAACTCCTCGACCCTCTCCGATATCAATGAAATTTTGTAGACATGTTATCCTACGCTTATATAAGCCATTTTTGTGTATATGGAGCCAGTTACACTCGATAATGACATTTGAGAAGGGCGTAGGTGTTTTAAATATTTTTGTATTTCGTAATTTAAATATTGCTGTATCTCGAAACCGTTGCATCGTATCTAAAAGTGGCCAAAGACAAAATTGTAGGAAATTTGACGGGTTTTCCGAAAAAAATACACTGAAAGAAAAAAACACTGCACTTTCACTTGATTTTTTGATTTTTAAGTTTAAAAGTCAAATTTGAAAGTGAGCCCACGATTTTTTTTTCGTTCAAAATTTTTGTGAAAATAGCCTAAGATGTTACAAAAAGACTCACGAAAAATGCAGGATGGAGCAACTCACCAAAAAAAATACAAAAATCATTTACTGAAACTATTTTTTTCAAATGTGCTCTCAACATCAAAATTTTCTAAAACCGAACAAAAGAGTCGATTCTCCAGACAATTTTACATAAAAGTCCTCATATTGACCATTGTCCTAAGTCCAATCCTTGTGATGTTACAGCGGTTTTAAAAATAAAAATGATGAAAAAATAGGGTTTTTGATGGTTTTTGCCAAATTCTATGTGACAGACTTGATTTTTCAGTCTCGAAAATATTTTTACTGGAAAGCTCGTCCAATTTCACATAAGTTTGTCTTTGACCACATTTCAATTGGATGTATGGGCTTACAGATATAAGCTAATTTACTATCCAGTTTACTGTACTACACTGAAAAAATACTATGTTTTCAGTTATGAGCAAAGTAATTAGCTTATATCTGTAAGCCCATACATCCAATTGAAATGTGGTCAAAGACAAACTTATGTGAAATTGTACGAGCTTTCTAGTAAAAATATTTTCGAGACTGAAAAATCAAGTCTGTCACATAGAATTTGGCAAAAACCATCAAAAACCCTATTTTTTCATCATTTTTATTTTTAAAACCGCTGTAACATCACAAGGATTGGACTTAGGACAATGGTCAATATGGAGACTTTTATGTAAAATTGTCTGGAGAAGCGACTCTTTTGTTCGGTTTTTGAAAATTTTGATGTTGAGAGCACATTTGAAAAAAATAGTTTCAGTAAATGATTTTTGTATTTTTTTAGGTGAGTTGCTCCTTCCTTCATTTTTCGTGAGTCTTTTTGTAACATCTTAGGCTATTTTCGCAAAAATTTTGAACGAAAAAAAATCGTGGGCTCACCTTCAAATTTGACTTTTAAACTTTAAAATCAAAAAATCTCATAAAAGTGGAATGTCCGTCAAATTTCCTACAAGTTTGTCTTTGACCACTTTTTGATACGATGCAACGTCTTCAAGATACAGCAATATTTAAATTACGAAATACAAAAATATTTAAAACACCTACGCCCTTCTCAAATGTCATTATCGAGTGTAACTGGCTCCATATACACAAAAATGGCTTATATAAGCGTAGGATAACATGTCTACAAAGTTTCATTGAAATCGGAGAGGGTCGGGTACACCGATTCCCTAATTGCTCAATGCTGATTTGTATAGATCAGTGATTTGCTTGTTTGCAATGTGACTTTAACCAGTTTTGTTATGTTTTGGAATTCTAACCACACTTCAGACATCAAGCGGTGGTGGCCGAGGCAGTTAGTTAGTTAAAGGTTCCTGGTTCGATTCCCGAAGGTAACACTTTTTGTGATTTTTTTTATTTGGCGGATGAACTTTGTTTGGAAATGAACTCCAGGGCATTATTTTCTCGGCCATTTTGAGCTGTGTTCTCTGTTTCCAAATATGGTATCACTATTCTCTCAGACGAGGGCTGCCCATAGTACCGTTGTTTGCATAATTATTATTATTTTCAGAAAAAAAATCACATTCCAGTAATGAATAGCCACTAGGGTGCCCAGAATATGGGACTTTTTCTCAAAACCTCGCTCCACAAGCTGAATATTGTTCCTTGAGCTATTTTAGGACTCTAGGCTAAATATGAGCAAAATCGGTCAACATTTACCCATTGATACTCGTAGGTTGCATGGGAAAAATCGAAAAAAATGTATGGAAAACCCAGTTTTCATACGGTTTGGTCTGCAGGGTGCGCTACTTCCATCCAAATATTCCCAAAAGTGAGATTCTCATTGAAAATTTAATGCTCTACAACTTTGTAGAACATACCAAAGCTGTAAAACTCGATCCTGAAAAGTTATTAGCGATTTAAAAAAGTCATTTTTGTATGAAAAACATTTTTTTCACCAAAATTAGGCTCGGGTATCAATGGGTTAATATCAACCAAATTCGCTCAAAATTTTCACAGATGCTTAAAATAACCCAAAAATCCGTTTTTCGCTTGTGGAGCAGGGCACCCTAATATCCACATTACTATCAAATGTATACTAGGGTGGTCCAAACCCGGGCTATTTCATTCAATGATTTTTGAGAATTATGCTCAAAGTTCAGAATTATTTTCTTTGGCTCAATGTTACCCCACTTCTGGTACTACTGGTATCAACACATTAAATCAGATATCATATTTCATGAGATTCTCGGCGTACTTCAACTTCACCTTAATTTTTACGTGCTCATCCGAGTCCAGCACGATCCAGCAACAAATCTCCCAGCTCAACCCACCGGTAACAACGACGAGGTCCGTTCTGCTGCGCAGCACGGTAGAAAGCTAAATTAAATTTATTCTCCGGCTTCTCTTGCTCTGGTCCTGACTATGACCATGAAAGTCCCGGGGTCCGGTACTGGTGCTCGATTGCGATCTGGTGCTGCTCACTCGCTCACGTTTCTGCTTATTCGGTATAAATCAAACATTGATATTGAACTATATTTACGATTAAAATAAATCGAATCCTAGCTCTGGGAGCATAGCAGACAAAAGCAGACGATGAGATGGAAGGGGCCTTTCGAAGTCGTAAACATTTCGATGCTCTTTCCGGTTCTTTTTTTTCTAGTGCCGGATTCGGATTTCATGACCAAACCAAATTTTTGGTACGAATGGGTTTTTCCTCCTTCGTTTTCCCTCGCAGGCAGTCAATGGGAGATGTCTCCAGGCATTCGATTATCTTTATGAAAATGCTGATTGAATTTGAAATATAAACCCGGTCGTCCCCCCTCAACCGGTAAGAACCTCCTCGAGGCAAGTCAGCGCATGCAAGGCTGTGCAACCAACTTGACTTCGATGCTCCTCCAACTGGTGGCAGGCAAGCAGAGAGCTGTGGCGGCTTCTGCACGGCAAAAGCTCCGCCGGGACCATGACGAGAAACGAAAGCAATTTCAGCAAAGTACCTTCAATGACGGAAGATGACAACGTCGACGGATGCATCAGCCGAAAAAAGGAAGCAAACTGGAAATTAAACTTATGTAGCTCAATGCCGGTGTTTCAGCGCTCGGTGTACCGTGTGAGAACCACCCACCCACAGACATCCCTTTTTTGACTTGGGTAGGGAAAAACAGAGCATGCAAAAATATGCTCTTTTGCATCGATGTCGTCCGTCCTCCGTCGTCATCAGAGCCTGGTGACGATAAACACGAACGATGCTGACGATGAAAACAAAATTTAGCATATTCCATCGTGGAAAACAACTCCAACTGGAAGAAAGCAAAGCAGCGGTGTATGGGTGTGTGTGTGTGTTTTCGAGCTACCGTCGTTTTTCCTAACGATTTCCCCGTGAAAAGATTCACAATTTAAGCTTGCGCAATGAAAAGCAAGAGGAGGGAAAAATGGAGTGATTTGATGCGAGCATAACGGTTCAGTTTGAGAATTGAATTAGCTGCAAGGTTGAGCTTTTTTTTCATCTAACGTATAACTTGTTGAAAGAGAAATAATCAGAGCAGAGAGCAACTAAATGCACACTTCAAAATGAATTTAAAATACATAATGATCTTCAACTTTGACGGAATAAAGAGAAATTTTCAAACTTTCTTGCTTATAACATGAACTTACTTTCTACTTGGTTATTTGATAACATTCAAGATTAATTTTCGAAGAAAAGGCAAACAGTGTCATTGAAGGGTGGGGTGACAACAACTTTAAATTAAATTTGTACCAGCCTAAAAGAGTGCACAATAATTGAGAATTCATGGAATTAAAATTAAATGCAAGCTTCTGATAAGTGTACATTTTGTATACAGTGAAATTTTACTTTGTATTGAAAAATAAATATTTTAACAGATTTTTTTTTAAACTAAAAACTAACTTGATCCACCAATCTGGTAAGTCCTTACTAGAAGATCTTTATGGATCTTTACAATTCTAGACTCTTTGGAAAGGTTTTTCGATAACCTTACCAACGGAATACGGATCCGGACATAGTTTACATACAAAGAAGTGAGATCAGGCGTTAAAAAAGTTCATAAATATAACTCAAGTAGTCATAACTCGAGACAGGGTTGCAAGTTCTTCAAAGTTTGGACTCATTAGAAAGAAATTTTGATAAATTTATTTAAAAAGAGTCAAATAATGTAATCGGACCTTATTTTCATTGCAATATCTCAGTTCCGGGATCAAAATTCCCGCATTTGATTGTCAACTTTAACACTTTATTTACCCGAGCATGGGTAATAGGCCGTCCCAAAAAAATGAAAAGTTGTCAAATCTTCGGTGCTCACCCCTAGAATGATAGATTAGGATGTCAGGAACAATGTTTTCATACAACAAAAAAATCCCAAAAATGGTTTACAACTCGCGCGCGGAGCTTGAATGAAAAAAGTGCATTTTTCGAGTATTTTTCAGAAATGCGCGTAACAATCATACTAAAGTCTTTCAAATTTGGTCGCCTTGGGCTTCAAGTTATAGTTTAATGTCCCCTGAACAAATTCCTGTACAGACATAGTCCATAAAAGCTTGTGTTTGAGCATGGCAGGGCGTTTTAGGGAGAAAAATTTGTATTTTTTAGCCAAAAAATTTCAAAAATCACTCCCTAAAACGAGCCAAAAAATTGTGCAGCCAAAATTTATGCATTCAGCTTATAGGAAATTTTACGGAGATCATTTTGCTTTTTTTAACATTCAATTTATGTCCAGGCAAAGCCGAGATATTTGCATTTTAGTGAACAAAAAGCGACGAATTTTCAAAATTCTTGGTATATAAGCGTTTTTAGCATAAAACATTGGCTACTATGATTGCAAACGAGGAGGCATATATTTTGGATATATTTATTTTGTTCGTTCAAAAACGATATTTGTTAAAAACATTTTATGAAAAAAACATGAGATTTTCCCACAATGTGACGTAAACGACATATTTATAAGTACTGCTCTGTGCTCTTCTCGATATGATCAAATAAAGCTCTAATGGGTAACTTTTTTTTGAAAAAATAAGTTTTTTATAAATAAATTTGTTTCATTCGAATGTACATAAAAAAAAATCACGTTCACAGCTTGGAGATACGAACTTTAATAAAAATAATTTTGATTTATGATTATTGGTCGTTTACGTCACATTGTGGGAAAATCTCATGTTTTTTTCATAAAATGTTTTTAACAAATATCGTTTTTGAACGAACAAAATAAATATATCCAAAATATATGCCTTCTCGTTTGCAATCATAGTAGCCAATGTTTTATGCTAAAAACGCTTATATACCAAGAATTTTGAAAATTCGTCGCTTTTTGTTCACTAAAATGCAAATATCTCGGCTTTGCCTGGACATAAATTGAATGTTAAAAAAAGCAAAATGATCTCCGAAAATTTCCTATAAGCTGAATGCATTAGTTTTGGCTGCAATTTTTTTTGGATCGTTTTGAGGAGTGATTTTTGATTTTTTTTGGCTAAAAAATACAAATTTTTCTCCCTAAAACGCCCTGCCATGCCCAAATACAAGCTTTCATGGACTATGTCTGTACAGGAATTTGTTCAGGGGACATTAAACAATAACTTGAAGCCCGAGGCGACCAAATTTGAATGTTTTAGTATGATTGTTACGCGCATTTCTGAAAAATACTCGAAAAATGCACTTTTTTCATTCAAGCTCCGCGCGCGAGTTGTAAACCATTTTTGGGATTTTTTTGTTGTATGAAAACATTGTTCCTGACATCCTAATCTATCATTCTAGGGGTGAGCACCGAAGATTTGACAACTTTTCATTTTTTTGGGACGGCCTAATGGGTAAATAACAAGCGAAATGCAAAATAATACCATTCAATGGTATCAATACCAAATTATGGTTTTCGCGAGCCCTTGAAAAACGTAATTTAATGATCAATGTAATTTATGGAGTACCATACATTGGTATATTAAAGGTATTTTAAATAAAAATATTATAAAATAAACGTGATTCTTAAAAAAAAATCTAATTCAAATGATGTTTATCTTTCTCAAGTATACTGAAACAGTTGAAAATTATACTAAAACATTTACTTATTTAGATGATTAACTTTACGACAATAAGAGGTTTAACGTGAAAAATAAAAATGTTAGAGTGGGTTTGGCTTAACAATGTGTGCTCGTCATAATCCATTAACATGAAAAAAATAATGTCAATCTTTGTTAATTTCACAAAATAACTGATTCAATACCAACAACTTTGTATGCAAGTGGTATTCAAACATGGATCTAAAATCCTTTTGATATTGGATTTGTATTGAATCCTATTCCGTTGGATTCATGCATCCTCAAAAATCCCACGAAAAATGCCCCGCTGCCTGGGCTATAGCCCTTCTCGTTGTAGTTTGAATTTCCTGATATGTCTGCCTGCAGCTAGAACAGGTTGATGCAGTAGCAGCTCGTTTTCAACAAGCGTTAGCTCAGTTGGTAAACGGAGAGCTAAAATGGTGTCTGCACCTAATCTGTCATGGGTTCGATACAAGTATTCCTCTAGTTTCATTTACCTCCCGAGCAGATGGAAATAACTTGAGAATAACATTGTTTGATATTTAAAAATACTAGGCCAATAACATTTTATGTTATTTATAACAAAATATGTTATTCGTCGTTATGATTTTTTGTTTTAGTTATTAATAACAGACTAATAACACTTTTAGTTATTATTCGAACAAATCTTTGTTATTATTTTTTGTTATTTTAACAACTAATCCGATCATCCCAATATCAGTTGGAGGTATTATTCCATAACAAACAATGTTATTCCAAAGTTGTTTTGGCTTTTAACCAATCGTCTGCTGTGTGCTATCTTGTGACAACGACCATTTAGTACTATTCGAGAAAATCGATTTTTAAAGTTTGATGATAAATATTTTCAAAACTATGAATGGTAGACCCGAGCAGGGGTAAATAACACGGGAATACCAAATTTTGGTATTACTTGGGCTAATAACAGCGACCAAAATGTGCCCTTGGTTGCCCAGTAATAGATGGTAAAATACCATGAAATCATACCAAAAGCTTGTATGTGGAAGGGCACAACAATACCATACCATGTTATTCCAAAGGTAAAATAATACCACAAAATAAAATCATTTCAATACCAAGTTGAGGTCTTCTGGATTTTTGAACATTGCTTGAATACCAAAACTTGGTATTGCCATGGTTTTAATTTTAGGTATTCCCGCGCCCTTGGAAAATCATATTTTGGTATTCCTGTGGTCTTCCACAAACATGATTTTGGTATGATTTCATGGTATTTTACCATTTATTACTGGGCAACCAAGAGCACATTTTGGTCGCTGGTATTTGCACAAGTAATACCAAAATTTGGTATTTTCTTACCATTTTTACCCGAGCATGGGTAAATAACAAGGGAAATGCGTAATAATACCTTTCTCTGGTATCAATACCAAATTTTGGTATTCCTGGACCCTTTAAAATTTGCCTTAAGGATTATGCAAGAGCAAAATGTGGTATCATACCAATTTAAGGTATTGTTTTGATATTGCAAAATTGCAGAATTTGTCAATGATCGAACACCACATTTTGGTATTCTTTTGGTATTACAGTATTTTATCAAATTCCTCTGCAACTATGGGAAAATTTTGACCAATTTTGACAAAATAATTAATTTTGCGCTAAAATGATGTCTCAAAGCGAATGCTTTCATTCAAAACCGGAAATTTCAAACTTGATTTTAAACATTTTTGATATACCCCCTATAGAAATGACTTGAAATTGTGGAAAATTTTCTAAGTCAGGATGGCACATTTTGGTATTATTTTGGTATTTAAGTGTTTTATCAAATTCCTCTGAAACTATGGGAAAATTTTGACCAATTTTGACATAATAATTAATTTTGCGCTAAAATGATGTCTCAAAGCGAATGCTTTCATTCAAAACCGGAAATTTCAAACTTTATTTTAAACATTTTTGATATACCCCCTATAGAAATGACTTGAAATTGTGGAAAATTTTCCAAGTCAGGATGGCACATTTTGGTATTATTTTGGTATTTAAGTGTTTTATCAAATTCCTCTGAAACTATGGGAAAATTTTGACCAATTTTGACAAAATAATTAATTTTGCGCTAAAATGATGTCTCAAAGCGAATGCTTTCATTCAAAACCGGAAATTTCAAACTTTATTTTAAACATTTTTGATATACCCCCTATAGAAATGACTTGAAATTGTGGAAAATTTTCTAAGTCAGGATGGCACATTTTGGTATTATTTGAATATTGAAAGGTTTCATCAATTTTCTCTGAAACTATAGGAAATTTGTTAAAAAAAATTTACGAGTTAATTAATTTTGCGCTAAAACGACTTGAAACCCAAAAATGTTAAAGATGATTTTAAAAATTAGTGTGATATACCCACTAATATTTTTTTCAAAAACGTTGAAACATCTCTAAGTCGGGATAACCAAATACTTTGAAAAACGAGTCAATCGACAGATTAATGAATTTTGGTGAATTTCAATTCAGTTTCATTTTAATAATACTTATTTTTCAATTTTGTTATTTTTAAGAAGCTTCAAGAACTTCAAGCACAGGCCGTTCATCAATGACAAATGCATTCGGTGTGGTGAAGAATATCACTAATAACAACATGGAATCATCAGGTGAGTAGATTTGGCTGTTGCATATGAATAATTTCCGTTTTTTCTTTGTATGCAAGTGGTATTCGAACTTCGTTCTAAAATCCTTTTAATATTGGATTTGTGTTGAATCCTATTCCGTTGGATTCATGCATCCTCAAAAATCCCATCCCAAAAATGCCACGCTGCCTGGGCTATAGCCCTTCTCGTTGTGGTTTGAATTTCCTGATATGTCTGCCTGCAGCTAGAACAAATTGATGCAGTAGCAGCTCGTTTTCAAGAAGCGTTAGCTCAGTTGGTAAACGGATAGCTAAAATGGTGCCTGCACCTAATCTGTCATGGGTTCGATACTAGTATTCCTCTAGTTTTATTTACCTCCCGAGCAGATGGAAATAACTTGAGAATAACATTGTTTGATATTTAAAAATACTAGGCCAATAACATTTTATGTTATTTATAACAAAATATGTTATTCGTCGTTATGATTTTTTGTTTTAGTTATTAATAACAGACTAATAACACTTTTAGTTATTATTCGAACAAATCTTTGTTATTATTTTTTGTTATTTTAACAACTAATCCGATCATCCCAATAACAGTTGGAGGTATTATTCCATAACAAACAATGTTATTCCAAAGTTGTTTTGGCTTTTAACCAATCGTCTGCTGTGTGCTATCTTGTGACAACGACCATTTAGTACTATTCGAGAAAATCGATTTTTAAAGTTTGATGATAAATATTTTCAAAACTATGAATGGTAGACCCGAGCAGGGGTAAATAACACGGGAATACCAAATTTTGGTATTACTTGGGCTAATAACAGCGACCAAAATGTGCCCTTGGTTGCCCAGTAATAGATGGTAAAATACCATGAAATCATACCAAAAGCTTGTATGTGGAAGGGCACAACAATACCATACCATGTTATTCCAAAGGTAAAATAATACCACAAAATAAAATCATTTCAATACCAAGTTGAGGTCTTCTGGATTTTTGAACATTGCTTGAATACCAAAACTTGGTATTGCCATGGTTTTAATTTTAGGTATTCCCGCGCCCTTGGAAAATCATATTTTGGTATTCCTGTGGTCTTCCACAAACATGATTTTGGTATGATTTCATGGTATTTTACCATTTATTACTGGGCAACCAAGAGCACATTTTGGTCGCTGGTATTTGCACAAGTAATACCAAAATTTGGTATTTTCTTACCATTTTTACCCGAGCATGGGTAAATAACAAGGGAAATGCGTAATAATACCTTTCTCTGGTATCAATACCAAATTTTGGTATTCCTGGACCCTTTAAAATTTGCCTTAAGGATTATGCAAGAGCAAAATGTGGTATCATACCAATTTAAGGTATTGTTTTGATATTGCAAAATTGCAGAATTTGTCAATGATCGAACACCACATTTTGGTATTCTTTTGGTATTACAGTATTTTATCAAATTCCTCTGCAACTATGGGAAAATTTTGACCAATTTTGACAAAATAATTAATTTTGCGCTAAAATGATGTCTCAAAGCGAATGCTTTCATTCAAAACCGGAAATTTCAAACTTGATTTTAAACATTTTTGATATACCCCCTATAGAAATGACTTGAAATTGTGGAAAATTTTCTAAGTCAGGATGGCACATTTTGGTATTATTTTGGTATTTAAGTGTTTTATCAAATTCCTCTGAAACTATGGGAAAATTTTGACCAATTTTGACATAATAATTAATTTTGCGCTAAAATGATGTCTCAAAGCGAATGCTTTCATTCAAAACCGGAAATTTCAAACTTTATTTTAAACATTTTTGATATACCCCCTATAGAAATGACTTGAAATTGTGGAAAATTTTCCAAGTCAGGATGGCACATTTTGGTATTATTTTGGTATTTAAGTGTTTTATCAAATTCCTCTGAAACTATGGGAAAATTTTGACCAATTTTGACAAAATAATTAATTTTGCGCTAAAATGATGTCTCAAAGCGAATGCTTTCATTCAAAACCGGAAATTTCAAACTTTATTTTAAACATTTTTGATATACCCCCTATAGAAATGACTTGAAATTGTGGAAAATTTTCTAAGTCAGGATGGCACATTTTGGTATTATTTGAATATTGAAAGGTTTCATCAATTTTCTCTGAAACTATAGGAAATTTGTTAAAAAAAATTTACGAGTTAATTAATTTTGCGCTAAAACGACTTGAAACCCAAAAATGTTAAAGATGATTTTAAAAATTAGTGTGATATACCCACTAATATTTTTTTCAAAAACGTTGAAACATCTCTAAGTCGGGATAACCAAATACTTTGAAAAACGAGTCAATCGACAGATTAATGAATTTTGGTGAATTTCAATTCAGTTTCATTTTAATAATACTTATTTTTCAATTTTGTTATTTTTAAGAAGCTTCAAGAACTTCAAGCACAGGCCGTTCATCAATGACAAATGCATTCGGTGTGGTGAAGAATATCACTAATAACAACATGGAATCATCAGGTGAGTAGATTTGGCTGTTGCATATGAATAATTTCCGTTTTTTCACTAACTGCAACTGCTGCACTAAAAATGGTATGAAAATAACAAATTTTGGTATTACTTGTTCAAATACCAGCGACCATAATGTGCTCTTGGTTGCCCAGTAATAGATGGTAAAATACCATGAAATCATACCAAAATCATGTATGTGAAAGACCACAGAAATATCAAAATATGATTTTCCAAGGGCGCGGGAATACCTAAAAATAAAACCATGGTAATACCAAGTTTTGGTATTCAAGCAATGTTCAAAAATCCAGAAGACCTCAACTTGGTATTGAAATGGTTCTATTTTGAGGTATTATTTTACCCTTGGAATAACATGGTTTGGTATTGTTGTGCCCTTACACATACAAGATTTTGGTATGATTTCATGGTATTTTACCATCTATTACTGGGCAACCAAGGGCACATTTTGGTCGCTGTTATTTGCCCAAGTAATACCAAAATTTGGTATTCCCGTGTTATTTACCCCTGCTCGGGTAGTGCAGCAGTTGCAGTTAGTGAAAAAAACGGAAATGATCCATATGCAACAGCCAAATCTACTCACCTGATGATTCCATGTTGTTCTTAGTGATATTCTTCACCACACCGAATGCATTTGTCATTGATGAACGGCCTGTGCTTGAAGTTCTTGAAGCTTCTGAAAAATAACAAGATTGATTATTAAAATGAAACCGGATTGAAATTCACCAAAATTCAATGATCTGTTGATTGACTCGTTTTTCAAAATATTTGGTTATCCCGACTTAAAGAAATTTCAGCGTTTTTGAAAAAAATATTAGTGAGTATATCACAAAAAAAATTAAATCAGCTTTAACATTTTTATGTTTCAAGTCATTGTAGCGCAAAATTAATTATCTCGCCAAAATTTTTAAAAAAAATTCCATAGTTTCAGAGAAAATTGATGAAACACTTTAATACCAAAATAATACCAAAATGTGCCATCCTGACTTAGAAAATTTTCCACAATTTCAAGTCATTTCTGTAGGGGGTATATCAAAAATGTTTAAAATCAAGTTTGAAATTTCCGGTTTTCAATGAAAGCATTCGCTTTGAGACATCATTTTAGCGCAAAATTAATTATTTTGTCAAAATTGGTCAACATTTTCCCATAGTTTCAGAGGAATTTGATAAAATACTGTAAAACCAAAAGAATACCAAAATGTGGTGTTCGACCATTGACAAATTCTGCAATTTTGCAATATAAAAACAATACCTTAAATTGGTATGATACCACATTTTGCTCTAGCATAATCCTTAAGACAAATTTTAAAGGGTCCAGGAATACCAAAATTTGGGATTGATACCAGAGAAAGGTATTATTATGCATTTCCCTTGTTATTTACCTATGCTCGGGGAGCCAAACTTTTTGAAGCAATCGGTTCGTATACTATCGCTTAACAAACGCTCCAAGTTTCAACTAATTTGGTTACACCAGGTAAAAGATACAGTAAATTATGTAATCAAAAATCTGAAAAGCATGTGTCACAAGTGTGTTTTGAAAGTAAAATTGTACTACGTGTCACAAGTGTGCACAGAATTTCCATACAAACTAAAATAGACTTAAATCAATAGTTTAACCGACTTAATCAGTATATTTTCAAAAACAAAAGATTGCATTGCCTTCAGAAAATGTGTATCAACATAAATTTGTGAAAAACAAGAAAAATTTTCCACATTTTCCAACAACATGTATGACGTGTCACAAGTGTGCACGATCATTTTGATGATAAAATGGTCTATGTCACAAGTGTGTATTGCGATATCCGGGAAACGGAAGCGAGTTTCCAAAATCGGGTTAAAGCATCCTGTAGTGTTTGTTAAGTATAGCAAAACGCCATCATTAACTCATTTTCGACCAAAATGGTCTATGTCACAAGATAGCACACAGCAGACGCAATATCAGACCAATAACAAATTTTGTTATGATAACATAAACTGTTATTAAACTCTAATGCAAAAATTGATTTTTTAAGAAGATTCCATAACACTTTCTGTTATTTTAACAGTATTTGTTATTGAAATGGCATGAGTTTTGTTATAACCGTATGCCCGGGCTGATATGTTTTGGCACTTCAAGCAAGGCTTCGTTTTCCTGCTCGAAGGATTTAAAATTAGCATCCAAATTCTACCCATTTCTCATTGCAAACCCACCCGGGCAGACGGTAATAACAAAATTAATAATATTTCAATAACAAATCCTGTTAAAATAACAAAAAGTGTTATTATTTTAACCTGAAGTTCAACTTCAAGAAGAAAAAAAAATAACAGTTTCTGATAAAATAACAATATTTGGTATTGAAGTGATATTATATTGAAAATGTTTAATAACACGCCAATAAGAGGAAATGTTATACATTTCAAAAACTCTCCTAATAACAAAATTTGTTATTCGTTCGGTATACTGACTTAGAAATAAAATTACCACAAATCGCACAAATGGAAAAGTTTCTAAGTGTCCATAACACAATCTGTTATTATTTTTTCTTTTGTTAAATATGTTTAGAACTTGGGATAATTTTGTCTAATTTCGTCGGGGTCAATATTTTGGCCATGAAATGGGGTCCTTAAGCTAAAATTTTTCTAAAAAGTTGAAATTTTGGAAGTTGATTTTTTAAATTATTTGATATACCCCCTAAGGGACTTTGCTAAAATTGGCTAGAACTATGGGATAATTTTGACCAATTTCGTCGGGGTCATTATTTTGGCCATGAAATGGGATCCTTAAGCTAAAATTATTCTAAAAAGTTGAAATTTTGAAAGTTGATTTTTTTAATTATTTGATATACCCCCTAAGGGATTTTACTAAAATTGGCTAGAACTATGAAATAATTTTGACCAATTTCATCGGGGTCATTATTTCACCATGAAATGGGGTTTCAAGCTAAAATTAATCCGATAAATTAACTTTTGAGAGTTCTTTTTTTTTATTTTGTTATATTCCCTAACGGAATTGATTTATTTATTGAGAATTTTTGAAGTGTGAATAACAAAAACTGTTATTATTTTCACAGAGCCAGGAAGTCGGAGCTGACGTTGAAGTTCGAGCTGGAGTGTGACCTCGGAGACTGCATCGGATTCATCTAATTTTCAGCAACTTTTACTTGGAGTCGGAATCTGTGAAGTCGGGTATTTTTGGAGAGCTAAAGTCGTCGTTGACGTCATATCCTGCATCCAGTGTCGGAGTTGTCTTCAAAGTATGGATTCAAAGTCGCTTGAAGGTACCCGACTCTGCAGCCCTGACTAGTACAGAGGAGTTATGGCAACTGCAGGTTTATTTGCAAATTACAAATAAACCAAAACAATAACTTTTTTTGTTATGGAGACATACCAGTGCAATAACATTTTTTGTTATTATGCTGCTCCACCTCTCCGCACAAAATAACAAATCTTGTTATTCCTTCATGATTCCTTCTGTGTTATTGGTTTGTTATTGCAATAACAACATAATAACAGTTTAAGTTATTCTTCGAACAAATCTTTGTTATTGATTTTTGTTATTTTAACAACTAATCTGATCATCCCAATAACATATTTCGATCTTCTCACAATATCAAAAACTGACCTTCCCAAGTTATTTCCGTCTGCTCGGGCAGTAGCCAAATTGAATTCACGTTGTAATCCTATAGAGAATGCTCATTCCTTTGTCCAATGAGATTTTTATTCACCCGGAAAGTTGTTATTTGTCTGGTATTGATTTGCCCCTTAGAATTGCAGAATTTGGTATTGCTTTGGTCTACATTTTTTTGGTAAGATTTCATGGTATTTTATCATCTATTCCTGGGCAATAGGGTGCCCAGAATATGGGACTTTTTCTTGAAACCTCGCTCCATAAGCTGAATATTGTTCCTTGAGCTATTTTAGGACTCTGGGCCAAATATGAACAAAATCGGTCAACTTTTACCCGTTGATACTCGAAGGTGATGTTTGTATGGGAAAAATCGAAAAAATGTATGGAAAATCCAATTTCCTTACGGTTTGGTCTGCACGATGCACTTCTTCCAACCAAATATTTCCAAAAGTGAGATTCTCATTGGAAATTTAATGCTCTACAACTTTATACAACATATCAAAGTTGTAAAACTTGATTCTGAAAAGTTATTAGCGATTCAAAAAAGTAATTTTTGTATGAAAAACATTTTTTTCGCCAACTGTAGGCTTGGATATCAATGGGTTAATCTCTACCAATTTCGCTCAAAATTTACACAGATGCTTAAAATAGCCCAATAAACCGTTTTCCGCTTGTCGAGCAGGGGTCGTTTATTCTGGGCAACCAAGGGCACGTATTGGTATTTGTTATTATGCCAAGTAATGCCAAAATATGGTAGTCCCGTGTTATTTACCCCTGCTCGGGTATGCATAACTTTTGAACTAATTATCAGATATCCAAGCAATTGAATAGTATGGGGCACTAGGGTGGAATCGAGTTATATGGGAAAATTGAATATGATAAAAATCCAACCAGCATCACATTTTTTGAGTCCCTTTTAGGGTCCCAAACAACCTCCCAAAATTTGGGAGCGATTGGTTAAGCCCACAATTGGCGCAAAGCTAATAAAGTTTGATTATAAATTACTATGGGTGGACTTGCATTTTCGCATTTTTGAATTTATAAAATTTATTTTTTATTATTTTGTGAAACTAACACCGTACTTTTTGCCGATTTTTGAGCAAACCCCCAATCTTCAAACGGCGATAACTCAGGAACCACAAATCTTAGAGGGTCGGTCTTAGACTCAATTTTGAAGGAAATTGGACGTAGAATCCATTTCCGGGATCAAAATGTTGATTAATTTATTTTTTCTACCTGTATTACGCAATTGAAAACTTTAAGCGACCGTATCTCAAAACACCCCAACTTTTTTTTTTATTTGACCTCACCATCGTGTTCCCCGGCCAATTTTACATAAGAATCACTTATCGACAGAAATGAATATGTTTCGTTCCAGAGATATCGAATTTTAAAGTTTAGTGTTTTCGAGATTACCTACATCAGCTTCATTCGCCGCATCTGCTAGAAGCACACAGACGGGCTGATCAATAACTGCTACCTGGTCATTTATTGAAATAATATTTCATCATAAATCTAGATTAAATTTTCAAAACAACCTATCCCTCATGGGTTTCCTTTGCAGATAGGGCCTTTTGAAAATTTAATCGAGAAATAATCTTTATCAAATTGGGCAAAAATTAACTGTATAACACTGTAGGAAACCAAAGTTTAATCGCGAATGTTTATCTGCTCAAAAAAAATGAATTAAGTGAATTTCTGTGCTAACACACAGGACAGAGCAATAACGACACACAGTAAAGGGCAGAATTGGATTCCGACGAAGCGAGCAGGAAAATGCAATTAATCTTGTTAGTAATACTGGACAATAAGTGCACGATACATTATTGAGTAAAAAATATGAATTAAAATGAATAAAATTTGTTGATATGCTGTACTCTAGTGAAGGACGATCACAAGGATTAGGAAAAGGATTTCTGGAAAGTATAAAACTGAAAAATGTAAGAAAATCACAAAGTTTGATCTGCTGCAAAGCGGCTAATTCCCCAAATTTAGTTGCGATGATTTCGACACCGTCCGAACAACAGTTTTTTTACTTCTTTCATTTTTGGATTCTTGGAACACAATACGGCTGCTGTCCTCACGTATAAGGATTTTTTTTAATTAAATGTACCTTGGGTCTCGTGGCGCAGGGGTAGCGGATCCGGCTGCCGATCCCGATGATGCTATGAGACGCGGGTTCGATTCCCGCCTTATCCACTGAGCTTCTATCGGATGGTGAAGTAAAACGTCGGTCCCGGTTTCTCCTGTCTCGTCAGAGGCGCTGGAGCAGAAATCCCACGTTAGAGGAAGGCCATGCCCCGGGGGGCGTAGTGCCAATAGTTTCGTTTTTACCTTGACCAAAATCATCATTTGATCAAATGGAGCTGGCTCACAATATAAAATTGATTTAATATGATCAATATTTTAAACCATAAATCAGATTTCCCAAATCATGGTAAAGTGTCAATAATAAACTTTAATAATAATAATAATAATTAAGCAGGTTTTGGGGTTTTTGCTGAATGGCACTATTTTGCTATCGCCCATGATAAAGGCCCTAGTCATGGCCTCGGAGGTACTCTAAAACGGTTAGCAACACGTAAAAAAACGGTGCATTCAAAATAACCCAATAAATATTTCTTCCACAAAATAGATTGATCAAGGTAGGGGAACAGCATCTAATTCCAGCGTTCCTCTAATGTTGCTATATCAGCGCTTTGGCATTCAATTACAGCTGATTAAAAGCGTATTCAACTGAAATCGAGTGATAAATAGCTCAATAAGAAGTGAACAAGCAAATTTCTATCAAAAAATTAGCAAAATTTGATGTTTGAATAGTGAAAATGAGCAAATTGGACGAAACTACACTGAAATAAAAAAATAGTACCAAATTCCTTTATTCTAGGAATTTTGCCTCTTTTCCTTATTTAGTAATCGGGTTTTTTGGATTACTTAATAAGGAAAAGAGCCAAAATTCCTAGAATTTAGGAATTTGGTACTTATATTTTTTTTCAGTGTAGGAGCGAGGACTTAACCTTAACCACTATTAGCCATTTGAATAAATATTTGCGTAAAATTATAAAAATATAAATTAAATTAATAATCTCCCAGAACACCAGGTAGCAGTTGTTGATTGTGTGCTTCTAGCAGATGCGACGAATGAAGCTGATGTAGGTAATCTCGAAAACACTAAACTTTAAAATTCGATATCTCTGGAACGAAACATATTCATTTCTGTCGATAAGTGATTCTTATGTAAAATTGGCCGGGGAACACGATGGTGAGGTCAAATGAAAAAAATAAGTTGGGGTGTTTTGAGATACGGCCGTTCAAAGTTTTCAATTGCGCAATACAGGTAGAAAAAATAAATTAATCAACATTTTGACCACGGAAATGGATTCTACGTCCATTTCCTTCAAAATTGAGTCTAAGACCGACCTTCTAAGATTTGTGGTTCCTGAGCTATCGCCGTTTGAAACTAGGAGGTTTGGTCAAAAATCGCAAAAAGTCGATTTTTTGGGGAGGTACAAAAATGGAGGGGGTGGTCCGATTTGGATAAAATTCGGGATTCTTGCATGTTTTGATAGTATCAACAGCTCTGCCAAATTTGAGCAGGATCAGAGAGGGTAATTTTCAAATTTGCACTTTTTCGTGCACAGTTGAGATGGAATGACCCATATACAAAATGTCTCTTTGGCATAATTGGCCAAAGGAAATCGACTGTAGGAGCCATCTGGATCCTTGCGGGAACCGGTTTCAAGGCTTACAATGCGAAACCCGTAACCTCACGGCCACGGTAGCTAAATCGCTTAACAAACGCTCCAAGTTTGACGCAATTTGTTTACACAAGTTAACAGATACAATTAATAATTTTAACAGAAATCTGAAAAGCACGTGTCACAAGTGTCTTTTGAAAGTAAAAATGTACAAGTGTGCACACAATTTTCGTACAAAATAAAATAGGCTGAAATCAATAGTTTTACTAATTTAATCAGTAAATTTAGAAAAAAACAATGGATGGAATTGCTTTGAAAATATGTGTGTCAACAAAATTTTGTACAAAAAAGGAAAAAAAAATCCGCATTTGCTTTTTTAGTGTGCAATTGAACAATTGACTCTAGGCTTCTATTCTATTTCGTCACCTTCCCACAAATCTTAATCAATCCTCGCAGAATTAAGCCCCCAACTAATACCCGCAAAACCGCATCCAAACTAATCAAATTAGTTGGAAACATATCACAAGATTGAATAAATTACAATCACGGCTGGGACCAGAACCAAACCACAGTGATGGATGGTTGGACGGGAAATGGAAAAGAGGAAAAGTGCTCCTACACACACACACACACACACACACACGAATGTCAACCAGGCCATCAATCCAGGCCGTCACACAGACACGCTGGCTTTTCCAGCTGTCACCGGGACAACGCAGATGCTGCCGGGCTCGAGTGTCAAGCGCGCGCGCGATATTGCGTTACGCACGAAATGTTCGCGCGATTTTCACCAAGCAAAATTTTCAATTGCGAAGAACGCAGCCAGCGCTGAAGGGCCGTCAAATACAGCGCTGCCATTTCGACAGCCCAATTTAATCGGGGACAGTATTTTGTTGTTGTTGGTTTTTGTGTGGGAGGGATTTTCGTTTTATTTTTTAATCATGGTTGTCGGTTCTCTGTTTACATCTGCCTCTGGATATTCCCGTGGACTGACAGATGACGGGTGGACGTTGGGTTATTATTTCTGGTTGAGAAGAAAATGAAATCGTATGATTTTTTTTTATTTCAATAATGTATTTCTTATGAATCCAATTAAATGCATTTTCGTTGTCAATAATGTATTTCTTATGAATCCAATTAAATGCATTTTCGTTGTAATCGAAAATCATCAAATCAAATCAAATCTAACCTCAAAAATTATTTTAAAATGTTAACCATACATATACTCAAGAGTGTGAGTTTAAGTAAGCTGACCTATTGTAAAGAAGTGCCAAAATCCTAGAGAAAAGCATTCAGCTGTGACAGAAAAAAACGTTGTGTCCCTTTTCCCAGGAAAACTCCTTGAAGTATCTCAACCAGCAGCGGGCAGCACGCTCCAAGTGGTGGTGATGGGAAAACTCGTTGAGGAGTTAAGTTGATGATAACATCTTAGGACTCTGACAATGGCCACCACACCACTTTGGTGGGTCCCGGCTTTGACTTTGACAGCTCCCCCTGCAAAGTACATGTGGCTGCTGGTTTGGTGAGTGACAAAATGAAGAATAAGTCCTTTCGGCGAGGATTATCTTGTGGCCAAATATTTGTCTGTGCAGTTTTCACTCACTCACTCGCGAAGCTTTCGGGGCTGGATCTGTTTCTCTCCGGCAGACCACTCAATGTTGAGTGGTTTACATGGCCGCGGCATGTGTATGAAGTGAGGACCGACGAATGGGACTTTAATGGTTTCTCCCCCTCTTTCCGAGTTGAGGCATTAGGGTGAACAAATCTTTTCGTTTGTAGATGATACAGTGACTAGCTAATGCTTTTTGCTGGAATTGGATTACAGAATGAAAACATGCTAGATAGAATTGAAGATTCGTTGGTTAAGTTTTCTTTATACAAATTGAATAAGTTTGCCAGTGTAGAACATTCAAACCTGGTATACATCCCAACTGGGTTATTTCGAATGTTTAAAGTTGCTTCAACAAAAATAAATAAAATCTATCGTTTTTCATTTTTGTTCATTTGAATTGAATTTTTTTATTGAATTTTTATATTCTTTTTAAAATATTGACAGTACCAGAGTGTTAAATTTTCAGGGGAAACAAAAACCTGGGGATATGGGAATTTTTCAATCAATTTAGCGGAATTCCTGACAAATTTGAATTTTATTGGAAATTGCTCTAATCATTGAATGAATGAATGTTAGAGTGAATGCTTTTAAGAATAACATTAAAAAAAAAAAAAACATAAAACCCCAAAAAAAAAGTTGAAGAGAATTTTATCCTACCGCGGTCCAAACCTATCAGCCAAAACCAACAATAAAACTACTTAGTCGTAATAGCCTCCAGGAACCGCGTTAAACCCCTCTTAAAGCCGAAAAGGACCTTTGCTTTACAGCTGAATCTTAACAAACTCCTCAAAGCTCTAATAAAACCTTTGTTAAAACCTAGTCAGGAGTTATGGAAAAAATGTTATTCATACTTCTTCAAATGTGTTATGGGAAACAGATTTTATTCTGGCAAAAAATAAGTTTTCGTGTTGCCAAATGATAAAATGGAGATGGTTTGCAAAGATGGTGATTATGGAATAAATTGTATTGAAGGCAAATAATTTCATTTGAGAGCTTATTTCTTGCAATAGGTGGCTTAATTTCAGCTGCGGTTGAAATTTTTGGGCTTCTATGACTATGCTTTTCTATTCTATGCTTTTTAGGAGCTTATGGATTTAACCCTCTACATCCCAACCCCGCCTTTAGACGGGCTTCGATTTAAAAAATCGCCAAAAATCCATTTTCAACCAATTTTTGATCTATAAAAAGCATTGGAAAGATGAAATCTTAAAATTTTAAAAAATGTATGGGTTGAAAGTTTTACTTAATTATGTGACTTCGCCAATGTTTTCAAAATTGTAATTTTTTAGGGGTCAACTTTGGCTGTGTTTTTTAGTAACATTTCCTATATTTTAAGTAAAAAGAAGTATGCAGTAATTTTTCTAGTGCCCCAGACTATGCCTCTACGCATTTATTTACAATTTAAATGATAATGGTACCATTTTATAGCAAAAAAATGTGAAAAACATGAAAATATTGAAAAAGTTAGATAGGCACAATGTAATAGGTAGGAGGTGGTAGAATAGGCCAAATACTACCGAAAACAAACATAAACTAAACAAGATAAATGCAAATTAAAATACTAAAAATTAAACAAGAAGAACATAAAACAAGAGAAGTAAAGTTTTTCGTAGAACTAAAGTTGCTCAAAAGGACCTCCTAAACACGAGAAAAATAAAAATAATCGAAAAAAAAAATTTGGGCAGTAGAGGGTTAAGTAAGCATTTTGCATGCCTAATGGCACTTGACAGCTAAAACACTCTTGGTTTTCAGGAAGCATGCAATAAACCATGACATTGCCATCGGGGTTTTGAGGCTAAATAATGTTACTTGGGAATCGCATATAAGTCATACAAAAATGGTACGTAAATCTGTAACACTTGAAGGAATTTTCTGATAGATCAGCAATGTTGTAGGTATTGATGAAAAATTGAACAAGAAAAACAATTTTCGATAAGAGGTTTGTTTGCATCAGGTTTCCATTCTCTTTCTAGCATAAGTGATCTAGTCGGAATACGTTTTTGAATATTTTGAAATAAGGCCGTTTTTCTCTACAATCCTTATTTAAATCTTAAAAACTTTGGCAAAATTCAATAAAAATAAAATATCTGAATTTCTCTGAATTTTGTTTCAATCCAACATAAATGAAGTTTACTAAATTTACATTTTTTCAACACAACATATAATATAACTGTTTAAAAAAACCGGCTCCGTGGCTTAATGGTTACGGCTTCTGCCTCACAAGCAGAAGGTTCAGGGATCAAATCCCGGTCGGTACATTTGAAATTTGGAATCAGGAATTTGAACTTTGAATATAAACAAAAACGAAAAAGAATCATGTGGGATTCGAACTCACAACTTTGGATTGGTGGTCTGGGACGCTAAGCAGTAGGCCATCAGAAGGTTTACATTTAGCAGTGAATTGATCCGTAGTGTTGAAACATGTTATCTTCTTATATTAAATACGCGCTGGTCCCTGAATTGCCTGACGGGATTGGAAGTCTAAATATAGATCGAGTTTCCTTCAGAGGCTTGCTTCTATGTTAAGGCGGGGCCGAACAATGCCCAGCGACCTCGGAATTGGACCGCAAGGAGCTCTGTCATTCTGAAATGGGTCGTTGGAAGCAGCGCGAGGGCTATCACCACCCAATACCCGGGACTAAGATAAGTTGTATCAGCATTCGGCATATGGGTCATTCCATCTCAACTGTGCACGAAAAAGTGCAAATTTGAAAATTACCCTCTCCGATCCTGCTCAAATTTGGCAGGGCTGTTGATAGTATCAAAACATGCAAGAATCCCGAATTTCATCCAAATCGGACCACCCCCTCCATTTTTGTACCTCCCCAAAAAATCGACTTTTTTGCAATTTTTGAGCAAAACCCCTATTTTCAAATGGCGATAGCTCAGGAACCACAAATCATAGAAGGTCAGTCTTAGACTCAACTTTAAAGGAAATTGGACGTAGAATCCATTTCCGTGATCAAAATTTTGACTTATTATTTTTTTCTACCTGTATTGCACAATTGAAAACTTTAAGCGGCCGTATCTCAAAACACCCCATGTTATTTTTTTAATTTGACCTTACCATCGTATTCCCCGGCCAATTTTACATAAGAATCACTTATCGACAGAAATGAATATGTTTCGTTCCAGAGATATCGAATTTTAAAGTTTTGAGTTTTTGAGATTACCTAAATCAGCTTCATTCGCCGCATCTGCTGGAAGCACACAGGCGGGCTGATCAATAACTGCTACCTGGCCATTTATTGAAATAATAATTCGTCATAAATAATCTTGATCACATTGAGCAAAAATTAACTGCATAACTGTAGGAAACTCGAGTTTAATCGCGAATGTTTATCTGCTCAAAAAAAATTAGGTGAATTTATGTGCTAACCCACAGGACAGAACAATAACGACACACAGTAAAGGGCAGAATTGGATTACGAGGGAGCGAGCAGTAACATGCAATTGATCTTGAAAGTAACACTGAACAATAAGTGCACGATACATGATTAGTAAAAATATTAATTAAAATGAATAAAATTTGTTGATACGTTGTACTCTAGTGAAGGACGACCACAAGGAGTAGGAAAAGGATTTCTGGAAAGTATAAAACTGAAAAATGTTAGAAAAATTTGAGAAAAATACAAAGTTTGATCTGCTGCCAAGCGGCTGATTCCCCAAATTTAGTTGCGATGATTTCGACACCATCCGAACAACAATGTTTTTTTTTTTCTTCTATCATTCTTGGATTCTTGGAACACAATACGGCTGCTGTCCACACGTATAAGGATTTTTTAATTAAATGTACCTTGACCAAAATCATCTTTCAATCAAATGGAGCTGGCTCACAATATAAAAATCGATTTAATATGATCAAACTTTTAATCCATAAATCAGATTTTGGGGGTTTTGCTTAATGGCACTATTTTGCTACCGCCCATGACAGAGGCCCTAGGCCCATGGCCTCGGGGGTACTCTAAAACGGTTAGCAACACGTAAAAAACGGTGCATTCAAAATAACCCAATAAATATTCCTTACACAAAAAAAGATTGATCAAGGTATTAGCTATTTGAAAAAATATTTGCGTAAAATTATAAAAATAAAAATAAAATTAATCATCTCCCAGAACACCAGGTAGCAGTTATTAAACAGCCCGCCTGTATGCTTCCAGCAGATGCGGCGAATGAAGCTGATGTAGGTAATCTCAAAAACTCAAAACTTTAAAATTCGATATCTCTGGAACGAAACATATTCATTTCTGTCGATAAGTGATTCTTATGTAAATTTGGCCGGGGAATACGATGGTAAGGTCAAATTAAAAAAATAACATGGGGTGTTTTGAGATACGGCCGTTTAAAGTTTTCAATTGCGCAATACAGGTAGACAAAATAAATTAATCAAAATTTTGATCGCGGAAATGGATTCTACGTCCAATTTCCTTCAAAATTGAGTCTAAGACTGACCTTCTATGATTTGTGGTTCCTGAGCCATCGCCGTTTGAAAATAGGGGTTTTGCTCAAAAATCGCCAAAAAGTCGAATTTTTGGGGAGGTACAAAAATGGAGGAGGTGGTCCAATTTGGATGAAATTCGGGATTCTTGCATGTTTTGATAGTATCAACAGCCCTGCCAAATTTGAGCAGGATCGGAGAGGGTAATTTTCAAATGCTGTTCCGCTTCAGATGGAATGACCCATATACAAAGTCTGATACAAATTATACTTTCCCATAATATCACTACCGGTTAGCGGGTATTGGATTGGACCAAACACACACACACACACACACACACACACACACACACACACAACATATAATATAACTGTTTACATATTTTGCAACATACCAATTCAAATTCTTTTTTCATTACAGGTACGTTACCCATTGATTAATTTCCTCCATAGAACCAATTGTAAGTATCTTCGTGGGCTTGATTGATGAGGCAATTGCAAACCTCTTTTTACACCAAAGCTTCCATCCACGTCGGGATTCGAACTGACGACCTTTGGATTGTGAGTCCAACTGCCTACCAGGGACTTTACCGGGTCAGGACCCAGGAAGACGACTCCTACACCTGGACTGAGCTTACGACCTTTCCTCTAGGTTAGACCGGGGCCAACATTTACTTCCCTGTCCGACGGAAGGCCAAATTAGAACTTTTTCCGATTTCGTAGGAGTTCCCTGTTTACGATCATACAGCTAAACGAAAACATTTGACTCAATCCAGGGATTAGATCACTTACCCCATAGACAATTTCCCCCCACAAGCTGGATTAGGTTTGGCACCCTTCAGTGGGTTACAAAACAAAACAACAACCAATAATCCGATTGGGTTAATTAGTGGCGGCGCTTCATACAAGCACCGACAAGCTGCCCCTTAATCCTAGGCTAAAAACATCGCCCCTTCGTCATACAACTGGAAGTCGCAATTTCTTCCAACTCTTCCAATTAGCCCCCGTTTGCCGCGTACCAAGTTGCCTGACTGCCTAATTGCAAGTTAATTGCTACATCAGTTGTCAATCCGAATCTCGATCGATTCCGGCGCGTCGTCATCTCCGGTCTCCGGTCAACTTTTAACAAGCTCAACATGACCAGAAGCCCTGCAGGGCCCGGCCAGAGTTTGTTTCCGGGTGGCAGGGGGGGAGGGTTTGGAAATTTTCCCAACTCATCATAAACTTTCACTGGCTGTCATCGGTTTATGCGAAAGAGGAAAGGGCTTCGAGCTGGCGATGAAAAAAAGGATATTTTTGCTTATTATTTCCGCTGAATAGAATGCAAGGTGTTTTAACAATATTTTTTGCGCATAATATTTTTAAAAATTTGGAAATGTATAATTTTTTTATTTGTGTTAATCTGATTCCTTTGAAAAAATAGGAATTGAATGCTATTTAAAAAAAAACGATATTTCTGGTCGTGGACCACCGTGCCCGGGGGGTCATCCGGTCCCAGAATAGATGAAACCAATGATGCGTGGCTAAATCACGCTGGAAAGGCTGATCTCGGCAACTCTGCGGGGTTGTTTATCCGTTGCCGACGACGTCGTTCTTTTCGCAACGCTTTTTTTCTGTTGTTGTTGTTGCTCCTTATCGGATCACTTGCCCGGCGAAAAGCAGAACCTTTGTGAGAAAACAAAAGTTGCTCGCCTTTGGAAAGGGAGCTGGTCTGACCAACTGGCACACACACAATGATTATGACTAGTAGGCAAAAATGAGACACACATTTGGGCTGGGATGTTTGTTGTTGTTGAGCTTTTCTGTGCTTTTTTGCTCGATTTCCTTCGAATCTGTTGCGCTTTTTCTTCTGGAAATGTTTTGTTTCTTTAAATTTGAAATGTATGTTCTTGTTTGGTTTTCGTTATTTTTTTAGAATTGAAGAGTTGAAGAATTGAAGAATTGAAGAATTGAAGAATTGAAGAATTGAAGAATTGAAGAATTGAAGAATTGAAGAATTGAAGAATTGAAGAATTGAAGAATTGAAGAATTGAAGAATTGAAGAATTGAAGAATTGAAGAATTGAAGAATTAAAGAATTGAAGAATTGAAGAATTGAAGAATTGAAGAATTGAAGAATTGAAGACTCGGGTAATTTGTTTATGCATTCTTTGTGAAAACAATATTCAAGCATATTTTCAAGAAACACACAAACAAACATCAAGAACTGCAGGAAATTTTCACTGCACCATCAATAAACTTCTCGAAACCGTTCAGACCAAATGCAGGAAGAACAACGAACCTATTGTTGTTGAGTTCCGGTCCAGCAAGCAAGTATCTTTTCCGCTCTCTTCGGCCCCCTTCCGGCTTCCTGCTGTCAATCTCTGTACCTGTCTTGCTTGCTGCTCGGTATAAGTGTGTCATTGGTTCGGATTGTGTGCAAAAGTAATTGTCATGAAGAAACCCTCCGTTCTTTGTTAACATTCGTTACGCTGCTCCAGATCCCAGACCAAAAACCAAGGAAGGGATGGGTCCGGATCTATACGTACATATAAAACGCTCCCAACGTGAGAAACACGAGATTTTCCCAGACAGACACGTCCCGTCGGAAACCTAGCCCAACCTGGCATCTCGTCGTTCCCTGCGACAAGCTTCGGTTTCAAATGGTTTTCAAAAGTGATTCATCAAGTGTTTGACTTGCCCGTTTACGCAATTTCATCGTCCTAGGAAGCTCTGCCCCAGCCCCACTTGGACTGTCGGCAGCAGATCGGTGGCAGCTTCTCCGGGGAGACGGCAACTCTCGGTAGACTGACATGAAGACACAGCATTGACCGTGCACGAACCGAATCCCCAGAGGTGATAATCTTGCAAGATTCACTCCCTTCCGGTGAATCCCAATATAGTCGAGCACACACTCACACACACACGTTACGCATCATCAAACAATAATGGTTTTGCTGCATTATCAAGTTTCACATCGAAACATACACAGGGTGTTTGAACCTTGACCTTAAAGCTGGTATAAGTAGTGAGTGAATGTTAGCTTGGGGAACACGATGTTCGACATCGATTGCATTTGCGCGTGTTAATCAATGACATATGCACCTAGTGATTATGAAACGAGACTGTTATTTTATAATTATTATGTTGATCGTTGTAATGCTGGTCATGTCCGTAACATAACCATCTGCACCTTTTTATCTTTTCATTCTATTTATTGTTAAAAAAATTAAACTCGTGTGAAATTGTCTAAACCTTTTCAAAAATATATTTTTAGATTTTACAAATCACAACAACATTTCAAAAGGGCCAAGTTATTGAATGTCCAAAAATGACATTTGTAGAGAATTTTCTCTGATTTTCAAATTTATAAATTTAGAAAATCGAGAAAAGCAGACAAAATTTAAAAAAAATACAACTTTTCTTTGAATTTTAACATAAAAATGGCGTTAAAAATGAGTTAATAATCATTCAATCAAAAATCCACAAAAAAAATAAGTATTGACTCTTTTTTTTAAATCATAACTTAGTGAAAAGCTGCCCAAGTTCACATAAATGTCCCACATGTAAAAACAGCAAACTGAGAAAAACGCAAGGAATGTTTGTCCTACACATAAGGCTACGTGTCAAATCTAAATCGGGTTTGAAAGGGTTAAAAACGGATTGTAGGATTTTTTTTAACAGTAGGTATCTTCTAACCAGATTTTACAAAAAAAAAATGTTTTGTTTGACGAACATCTACCCTATGCTCTACTTAAAACTGTCACGAGCCGCTCAGAAATTCACAAGAATTTCGTGCCTATTTGCACAAAAGCAGTCATAAAAGTGTTGAAATTCACATTGAATATAAAAATTCTTGCGCACGGGTTTGCCAGAATTCAATCCAGCGAAGCCCATCTATTGTAATTTTTGCATGAAATCAACACTGGTGAAGCAACAATTTGGAGTCCAAGAATTGCTTGAGTTTTGTGAAAAGCCTCTTTGTTTTTGATTTATTCCAGGAGGTTCCATAAATGACGTCGTAAAGTCAGAATTAATAAGAGTACGGAAAATAATGATATTTTTTTCAATTCTGCTTTGAAAATGTTTACATTATGTGTTATTCTAAGGTGTTAAAATTTGAGAGCCTAAATGGAGAGGCGAAATGTGCACAGATTTTTTTTTTTTTTTGGTTTTTATTGAATGTCTTATCTCATTGAAATTGAATTCTGAAGATCTGCGGAGGTGAAAAATTGAGGTATTGCGAGCTGTTATTTTGAGTTATTGAAAGTTTGTTGTTTTTGAACTCCAGATGAACAGGATTTACTTTTAGAGTGGACTTGCAAAAAAATATCGGATCGGAAAAAACCCTTGAATATGAAAAGATAACCCATTTTTGCTGTTTTGGAAACCGGTCAATTTTGACAGGTAAAAACTTTTTGGGGGATCAATCTTGCTAGAATCAGCATTTTTTCCGTTAGATCAGGAATTTTTTCTACTGGCCACCAAATTTTCTGACCTTTTCGAAAAAAAAATATTTTCAGCAATGGACAATCATGGTCACTATTTTAAAAAGTAAAAAAACCGAATTTATCGGACAAAATTTCACTTTGAATGGCTATATTTTGAAAACGGTGCATTTAATCAAATACAACAAATTCGATTTTAAATAAAAAAATGAGTTCAAAAAATGTTTAGTACAAGATGCCATTTTTTACAAAAATCACTTTTAAGAGAAAAAACCATGACTCGACGGCCTAATTTTGGTCAATACTTCTGAATGGCTTTTTTTGTGAAAAATGTTAATCCAAAAATCAATTCTACCTGCACAGTCCTCAATAATATCTCAACTTAGCTGAAGACACCAAAACAATAAAAAAAATCCTTGAAATGTTATAGAATTTCGGATATTTACGTACACAGTTAAAAAAAAAATGGTAATATTACATATGGGAAGGGGTGCATCTTTTATCTCAGAAAAAAATGTGTAATTTTATCTCTGAAAATGTGTAATTTTACCATGCTGATGTAATGTCACTATTTCTGATGTAATGTCACTATTTCAGCCTAAATTGAGGTAAAATTGGTGTACTTGTATGAGGGTAATTCTCCGCCAACTCACACAGCAGTTTGTAACTTTTGTCCCTGATCACGAATCCGAGGTCCGTTTTTTGATATCTCGTGACGGAGGGGCGGTACGACCCCTTCCATTTTGAACATGCGAAAAAAAGGTGTTTTTCAATAATTTGCAGCCTCACACGGTGATGAGATAGAAATTTGGTATCGATGGGACTTTTATGTAAAATTGTACGCTCGATTTGATGGCGTACTCAGAATTTCTAAAAAACGTATTTTTCATCGAAAAAAACACAAAAAAAATTTTTTCAAACTCTGCCATTTTCCGTAACTCGACTGTAAAAATTTTTGGAACATGGAAAATTTAATATACTTTTCAATGTAGGACCCAAAAGGGTCATTTTTTCATTTAGAACAAAAATTTTCATTTTAAAATTTCGTGTTTTTTCTAAAATTGCAGGGTTATTTTTAAAGTGTAACAATGTTCTACAAAGTTGTAGAGCAGACAATTACAAAAAATGGATACATAAAAATAATGGGTTTGCTAAAAAAAAACAACACGAGTTATCAAGATTTTACGAAAAAAAAAGTTTTGAAAAAGTTGGTCGTCGTTATTCATGCCCGCTCATGGTCACCCAAGACAGACACGGACGACGAAACAAAGAGAAACGCAAAAAGATAACTCGTGATGTTTCTAAGCAAACCCCTTATGTTTATATATCAAATTTTTTGTAATTGTCTGCTCTATATTTTTGTAGAACATTGTTACACTCTAAAAAATAACCCGGCAAAGTCAAAAAAATCACGAAATTGTCAATGTCAATGTAGATTCGAAAAGTACATTAAATTTCCCTTTAAATGACATGTTCCAAAAAAATTTAACGGTCAAGTAACGGAAAATGGCAGGGTTTTAAAAAAAATTAAGTGTTTTTTTCGATGAAAAATATGTTTTTTCGGAATTCTGAGTACGCCATCAAATCGGGAGTACAATTTTACATAAAAGTCCCTTTGACACCAAATTTCTTTCTCATCATCGTTTCAGGCTGCAAATTAATGAAAAACACCTCTTTTTTCGCATGCTTAAAAATAAAAGGGGTCGTACCGCCCATCCGTCACGAGATATAAAAAAACGGACCTCGGATTCGTGATCAGGGACAAAAGTTACCCCTTAGGACAAAGTTTCACGCAAATCCAAGAGGGGTCGGGGCAACTTTTCCCGATTTCGTGTGAGTTGGTAGAGAATTACCCATGAACAACTTCAAAAATTTTATGGAGATTTGTTTGGATGAACCAATGACACAAAATGGCTTATTTGTTGATAGGGAAGGCCCCCACAGAGTTTGAGCAAAATCAAAAAATATTAGTAAAATCCATTTCCGGGTTTGGTGGAGAA
The DNA here is from genome assembly GCF_016801865.2 of Culex pipiens pallens. Lineage (NCBI taxonomy): Eukaryota > Metazoa > Arthropoda > Insecta > Diptera > Culicidae > Culex > Culex pipiens. The sequence goes on from NC_068939.1 coordinate 113,093,398, forward strand.
TTGCTCAACTACCCCTTGCATAAAATTTCCACCAGAGTGGTAGAGTACTGCGCTTAAAACAGCGAGTTTTTCTGCTCTAAGATAGGGGAAATATACCCATTTTAATCACTCTAAGCCGTTCGACCAATTCTCATCACTTTTGCCGTTTTCCGCTATTAAATCAACTTTTTCAAGTGTATCAACAATGGAGAGTTGTTTGCTCACTTTTATTTGAGCTATTTATTACTTTGGACCTGTCAAAAACACTTTATGAAAGCTCTATTTCATGAGCAAAGTGCTGATAGGCCGATAATAAAAATAGGCTGATAAAGGGTATAGTTCCCCTACTTTCCCAATAACTAGCGAAAACAACCGCGAAACAAATCGCTGGTTTTGAGAATTTTTTGGCAAATATCAACATAACCAAACCAGGAAAATAAATCTACTGATTTCGCGGTGGACCCCTTTCCGTGCGTAATTCACGCACAACCCCTACGCACACAATACTGATAAATGTCACGTGTGTGGATGGGGGAAGAATGATGCGCACGTGGCCAACGCACCACCACCACCACCAACAGTTTTGCTTACACTTGGCAGGTTCTCGGATGTCTTTAATAAAGGTTTCCACGAACAACGCGTTTGTCAACTGGTGGGCGGCCTCCTATGGTGCGCGTGGTGTTGTATCATGCCGGCACCGATGAAAGAACCGCCGGTGAATAATGAGGCGCAATAGCTGAGGGTTGGCGGGCTGTCCTGTGGGCCTGGGAGCTAGGCTGAACAGGATATTTTAGTGGCCAAAGTGTCCCATTGTATTTTATTATTTTATTTTTAAATTTTCGGATCTAATTTTCGATATCTCGCGACAAGGAGTGGTCTTCAAAACATTGAATAAAAGTTAGAATTCAACAAATTTAGCACTCATAAGTCACTTAAACGATCAACAGAAGCCCCCCACCGAGGTGCCAAAAAGATTAACGCCTTCCGGTGACAATAGCTCAGGTGCGGTCACTGATTATGATTGTAGAGGCCCGCCGTCGTTGTTGATGTTGCTTGGGAACCTGCTACAGCATCCTCCTACCATATCATCATATCCAAGGTACCGTCGCGACGTCGTCGTCGTGTGGGCCCAAGGGTGCTTCGTCTTTCTTTCGTCAAGTCATGTTTCTTCATAAAGTGTGCGAGGTAATTTAATCTAGCCGGGGCCGGGGATATTTATTTGCATTCATAACCGACATCTTTGTCATCGGCGTCGGGCTAAGGTGCTCATAAATTTAAATGATGGCAAAACTTCATCGCAACCAAAGAGCGAAAATGGTGACCTTTGCGGAAGTTCCACGTAGGAAGCTATAGTTGGGGTTTACGGTGTCCTGAGGACGTGGACATTTCAATCTCAAGAAGTTCTCTGTGAAACTGATAATTTTCAAAAATCCAATCCGTATATGATGTTATTAAAATGAACTCTATTGAATAAATACTTAATTCAAACTTAATAAACCACTCTTTCCCATTAAAAATTAGAATAAAATAGAAATCAAAAGTCTACCAGAGAACTACCCGCAAAACTACGAAACGACAAGTTTCGAATAATTGCGCGGATAGCGAATTTGACGAGCGAGCTCGCTGGATGGATGGCTCCCCAGAGGGGCGCAACTCTAATGGCGCCCGGGAATTGTGTGCGGTTCCCGGTGACAAATGGCAAGAATTAGTCGGAAATGGCTGCTGAACACCGAGCAAGAAAGCGGGAGGCTGCTGCTGTTATCGCCTCGTACCGAAGAAGAGTTGCGAAATAGGAAAAGTTTATCCAGAGTCGTTGTTTTAGAAATCCGACGTAGATCTCGATGTTGTCGTTTTGTTGGCGGTTGTGACTGTGTGGTTGCAGTTGACAGAACATTAACGAAAGTAGGGCAGAAGCTCTGCAAGCTGATTGCATCGGGGAGAAAGCCATTTGCCGATTTGTGTTTATAAGGTGACGATAGAGCCCGGGATTTGGTGAAGATGGAAAGAGCCTGAGGTATTAAATTTGTATGGATGCGGCAGGAATACTTAAGATAGAGCTTTTCAACTTGATGAATTCTGTGGTATTCTTAAATTTTGTTTTGTATTTTGTGCTTTAGCACCATTTTACGGATTACGGATAATAGTTATAATGCTATTATTGATACCAAGGCGCTGCCAGAGCCGGGATCGGTGGAGTGAAATATTTTTCCAAGTCAGTCGTGATGGAGAGCTGTATTTGGAGTCAGAGTCGGAGTCAAAAAATTGTATGTACTGGAGTCACTAGTTTTTATCGACGATGTAGCCGGAGTCGGCTAAACTAAGATAACTCTGTATGAGAGTTGTTGTTGAAGTCATAGTAAGAGTTGGTGGAGTAGGACAGCCTTGATTGATGATGCATTTTCTTAAATCGTTGTGAATCCTTTTCCAAAAAAAATGCATTCCATACAAAAATGGTACGTAAAAGTTTAAAAAGCTGTAACTTTTGAGTGAATTTTATGATCAATTTGGTGTCTTCGAAAAAGTTGTAGATTACGCCCTATTGAAATGTTAGTCTTGATTAAAAAAAAACAAAATATTGTTTTCGAAAAAATCGGAAAATTTCACGAATGTTTCATGTTTTAACATTGCAAATCGGACCTTTAGTTACTGAGATATCGACGTTAGAAAAGGTGGGTTGTTTGAGTGAGACTTAGAAAACATCAATTTTCATGTTTCTTTTTCTTTAAGCCGCTGTATCTCAGCAACCAGAGGTCCAATCTTCAATGTCTCTCAGACAAATTTAAAGCAAATTTTCTGAACTTTAAAAAAATATTAGAAATTGTCACTCATGGTATCTTTTTTTAAAAATCGAAAAACTGCAAATATTTCGTTAAAATCAAACTTTCGGTGGCTATATCTTGAAAACGAAGCTCTTTATCAAAAAATCTTCAAAAAATTAAATTTAACATTTAAAATTTAGGTCCAATTCTTTTTTGGTTTAAAATTTTGATTTTTTTCAAAAATCACTATTTTTTTCAAAAAATCATAGGCAGATTTCTTGACCATGTTTCTCTATAGCTCAAAAGTTGCGGGTTTTTGTCCCCTAAAACATATAAAAAATCTCGAAAGTAAAAAAAAATACTAATTTTGGGAAATTGAGTTTTTATTTAAAATGTTAATTTTAATTTTTCCGTGTGCCTGTTTGTTTCTCAATAGTCCTCAACAATACCTACAACCAAATTGATCAGAAAATTCACTCAAAAGTTACAGCTGTTTAAATATTTACGAACCATTTTTTGGACAGCTGCCAAAATTGTATGGAGACATGTATGGGTAAACCAAAGACACAAACTAGCTTCTTTGGTCATAGGGAAAACCCCCACAAAGTTTGAGCCAAATAAAAAAATACAAATTAATCAAATTGCTCAACTAACTATGTATACATCAAATCCAGGGCTCAAATACGTGTCGTGTAAATAATTTTATCAAAGTTTGCAAGTTTTTATAGATGGGTAATTCTTTGTAAACTCATACGAAATCTGGACAAGTTGCCCCGACCCCTCTTCGATTTGCGTAAAACTTTCTCCTTAGGGGTAACTTTTGTCCATGATCACAAATCCGAGGTCCGTTTTTTTATATCTCGTGACGGAGAGGCGGTACAAACCCTTTCATTGTTGTTGTTCATAAATTTGGTGTCAAAGGGACTTTATATTTAAAATTGGACGCTCAATTTGATGGCGTACTCAAAATTCCGAAATACGTATTTTCATCGAAAAAAAAACACTAAAAAAGTTTTAAAAACTCGGCCATTTTCCATTACTCAACTGTTATTTTTTTTGGAACATGTCATTTTTTCAATTCAATTCGGTTTAATTTGTGAATAATCAAATTACATTTTGTACATATTATGAACCTAACAGAGTTTTTGTGTTCATTTCAGCTGTGTGTTACGTCTTAATTCGGTTTAGAGCAATTATTACTGTTAATTAAATGCACTAACAAGAGTAAGAAAAAGTTTTCAAAAAACTTACGCAATTGCTAATGATAGGGGATAGGAATAGAAAAAGCTTACAACTAGATCACAGCAAAATTTAATCAATTATAGATGTGCTTGATCATCAGCTCCCCAAGGGCCAGGAATTGCTCCGCTTTGTTACGGCAGGTCCGGAACCGCGTCATCATCTCCCCCGCGAGAGCAAAGATCTCCGGCAGGGTAAAGAGATCTTCCCCAACGATCGACCCCATCCAGGAGGGAACGCTGGGTTGTCCGCTGGAACCGTACGATGACCAGCAGCCGGCACGGTTACGCTCGTACTTCGCTGAGGAGTACGCTCACGCTCCCCTGCGCGATGGCTGTCGACACGGCGTTGGTTTGTTTACCTTTTTGCACACGGCCGGTAGACGAACTTCGCGGGTTTTTCGAGGCCGCACTCGAACTGCCACGGCCACGGCCGGCCTTTGGCATGCTGCAGGAGCAAACTCGCGGGTAATCACGGTAGACTACGGCGGAAAATTTCGAAAAAACGATAGAGCACTGAGCACTTGACTGCTGCTTGTTCTCGTGCGTACACGGAGGGGGAACATGTCATTTTATGGGAAATTTAATGTACTTTTTGAATCAAAATTAAGCCAGAGGGGTCAATTTCTTCATTTAGAACAAAAAAATTCATTTTAAAGTTTCGTGTTTTTTCTAACTTATTTTTTTATTCTAACTTATTTTTTCAAGAGTGCAACAATGTTCTACAAAGTTGTAGAGCAGACAATTACAAAAAAATACATAAACATAAGGGGTTTGCTTATAAACAACACGCGTTATCCCGATTATACAAAAACAAGTTTGGAAATGTAAGGTTCTTCATATATTTTTTTTTTTCAAAAAATGTATGTTTCAAGTTAGGGAGCAGCTGTGGCTGAATGGTTAGAGTGTTCACTTTGTAAGCAAATGGCTCTGGGTTCGATTCCCATCTGCTTCCATCGAGAAAGTTAAGGACATAGAAATACTTGAAATGCTGAATATGAACGAAAAATCAAAGTCGCTGGAGGCGGGGTTCAAAACCCCGTCCTTTGGATTGGTTAGCAAAAAAGCTAATCACTTGACCATGGCGACTTGGTGAGCCTTGACTGGAATTAGAAATACTGTTACAACCAACCCGCAACGCCTTTCGAGGTGTATCCTAGGTAGTGCGTCCATCCCGGGAATTCCCGGGACAAAAATCCCGGGATTTTTCCAAAACCGGGAATTCCCGAATCCCGGGATTTTTGATATTTTGTCCCGGGAATTCCCGAAATTGAGAACAAATCAAATTTTGGTCTAGAAATTCAGATTTGGTTGTGCATAAAAATTTGTATTTGGCATATTTCAGCATTTATTTGGCTTATATGGGAGAATTGATAAAATTTTTGTTTACAGTTCCACAAAATGCTGTGCGCCTAAAATATTTTCTATTAAATTTTATTTATTCAAAAAAGACTTAATAGTATATTAACGTATATTTATCACTTTAAATTTGTAAAAAATATTATTTAAAAAAAATATTTTTCATCAAAAACCGGCATCTAAAATTTCCTGTGCCTATTGAGACTGCAGTCTCGATTATCCCCAGTTGGTGGCAATGACTTAATTTTTTTTTTAAATATGTTTTAAATATAAAACATAAAATTCTAAATTTATCCAAAGTGTTACATTGTCTGGTATAAATTTATTTGCTTTCGTTTCTTTTTTTAGACATGTTATAAAAATAAATAAATGATTGGAATGTATTTAAAAAATGTGGTTCATTTAAATTCCAAAGCACATCAAAGAACAAAAACCACTTTTAATGTGTTTAAATCTGTTTAAAGACTGCTGTCCTTGCTCAGATTGAAATGTAGCTTCGCCAATTAACATTATTGAGCTAATTCTATGATTTAAGCTTGAAAAACATGACAAATATAATGAAAACATTGATTTTATGGCCGCTTCAAAAATTTCCCGGGATCCCGGGAATTCCCGGGATTCAAAAAATATTTTTCCCGTTTCCCGGGAAATTCAAAACCCGGGAAAATTGGACGCCCTAATCCTAGGGTTCTACCTCTCCTACTAGCATTGAGTCCAAAACCTTGCGCACTTTAGATATGTGTTTACTAACATTCCTTCCGTTCCCCAAAGGATAGCTTAGACCTGGCAAGGACCCCCTTATGCCCTGGGTAGTATTACACACTCAGACATTGTATCTCCCGTGTCGGATTATTGTTCCGGATGAGGGTCTAATACAACCACACCAAACAGTGGGATAAGCGTTGTGACGCCTTCCGGTGATGGGCGGCCTCCAAATGCAAATGCTAATGCTAAATGTATGTTTCAAGTTAAATAATGAAATGATATCTCAAAACTACTTATTAAAAATACACAGAGTTTTTTTTTTTGCAGACATTTCAAATGTTATTGCATTGTTTTTAAAAATACAAAACAAAATCAACGCAAAGGATTAAGACACTTAAAACAAGTTGAATGATTTATAAAGTAATTTGTTTCACAGAACTACGTTTTAAAATAAATGAAAACTCATATTTTCAGTTTTATGACTGGGTGACAAATGATTGCAAATTAATCAGACATTTTTTTTCTCAATACAACGAATTTTTGAAATGAATTATGGTTTCAACAATAAAGGTCCTTATGTTTTGCGTTTTAACAGTCATTTTGAAAGTTATTGAAATGTTTTCAAAAATACTAAAATTTTCACAAAATTACGGTTTTAAAAAAAAAATCGATTTAATCCCACCTGGGGTGAGATAGAGCCTGTCTTACTAAAGAATATAACAATGGTAGAACTTCTTTCAATTCATAACATCGACTTTGTTTATTTATAACGTCAGCACAAAAGAAAGTCTTATGATGAAAGCAAAGTATTATAAATGATATGTTTTCCAAAAGAAATAAGAAACGCAATTTTCACCAAAAGAATATGGGTAATTCTCTACCAACTCACACGAAATCGGGAAAAGTTGCCCCGACCCCTCTTCGATCTGCGTGAAACTTTGTCCTAAGGGGTAACTTTTGTCCCTGATCACAAATCTGAGGTCCGTTTTTTGATATCTCGTGACGGAGGGGCGGTACGACCCCTTCCATTTTTGAACATGCGAAAAAAGAGGTGTTTTTCAATAATTTGCAGCCTGAAACGGTGATGAGATAGAAATTTGGTGTTAAAGGGACTTTTATGTAAAATTAGACGCCCGATTTCATGGCGTACTCAGAATTCCGAAAAAACGTATTTTTCATCGAAAAAAACACTAAAAAAGTTTTAAAAATTCTCTCATTTTCCGTTACTCGACTGTTAAACATTTTGGAACATGTCATTTTATGGGAAATTTAATGTACTTTTCGAATCTACACTGACCCAGAAGGGTCATTTTTTCATTTAGAACAAAATTTTTCATTTTAAGATTTCGTGTGGCCTTTCCCGTTCCGATTTCCATCAATCACGGCCCAACATGGCCAACGTGGCCTAGGCGTCATCCATAAAGTATGTCACGCTCTAGGGGGGGAGGGGGGGTCTGACCAAGTGTGACATTGCATGTTATAAGTATAGGAAAAGCGTGACAAGGGGGGGGGGGGAGGGGGGTAAATTTTGGCTGATTTTTGCGTGACGTACTTTATGGATGAAGCCCTACCAGTGCTGTTTGTACGTGCCGCTTGCATGCATTGCATAGTTTGCCCTATCCTATCAATCCACAACAGCAAAACAACGCAGAGAACGCAATGAGAATCAAAGTTGACGTTTCATTTGGGTTTTCGGACGAAAATTCCAACCCCCTCTCCAAAAGAAACGTTCTTCACACACGTCACGCGGATGTGGAATGATTGATGCCACCAACAGCATTCTCCTTCTTCCGGGGCTCTGGAGAGTTCCCTGGTAGTCTGCGTCTAACCACCGAGGTGTTTCCGTTCCCTTTTTCTCGGGATATCTGCCCTGCGGGGCCAATCATGGCGCGGGTGCTTCTTCGCCTCGGCATCAAAACATCACACCACTCACTTGGGTGCCAGCCAGCATGTTTCGTGCATTAATTTGCTCCTGGTGTTGCACTGTAGGGCCTGATGGCCACCCCTTCCGACTTTTCCGGCACTTCCGGCCAGATGGCGAAAGATTCCCTGCCACAACTGCCACGAAGGGCTTAGGATGGCACGGTAGGAAGTTTGAAGTTGGAAAGTTGGAATTTGTCAGAACAAACCGATTTTGTTATGATTTTTGTTCTGCTGTTCTGTTGTTCTGTTGTTCTGTTGTTCTGTTGTTCTGTTGTTCTGTTGTTCTGTTGTTCTGTTGTTCTGTTGTTCTGTTGTTCTGTTGTTCTGTTGTTCTGTTGTTCTGTTGTTCTGTTGTTCTGTTGTTCTGTTGTTCTGTTGTTCTGTTGTTCTGTTGTTCTGTTGTTCTGTTGTTCTGTTGTTCTGTTGTTCTGTTGTTCTGTTGTTCTGTTGTTCTGTTGTTCTGTTGTTCTGTTGTTCTGTTGTTCTGTTGTTCTGTTGTTCTGTTGTTCTGTTGTTCTGTTGTTCTGTTGTTCTGTTGTTCTGTTGTTCTGTTGTTCTGTTGTTCTGTTGTTCTGTTGTTCTGTTGTTCTGTTGTTCTGTTGTTCTGTTGTTCTGTTGTTCTGTTGTTCTGTTGTTCTGTTGTTCTGTTGTTCTGTTGTTCTGTTGTTCTGTTGTTCTGTTGTTCTGTTGTTCTGTTGTTCTGTTGTTCTGTTGTTCTGTTGTTCTGTTGTTCTGTTGTTCTGTTGTTCTGTTGTTCTGTTGTTCTGTTGTTCTGTTGTTCTGTTGTTCTGTTGTTATGTTGTTCTGTTGTTCTGTTGCTCTGTTGTTCTGTTGTTCTGTTGTTATGTTGTTATGTTGTTCTGTTGTTCTGTTGCTCTGTTGTTCTGTTGTTCTGTTGTTCTGTTGTTCTGTTGTTCTGTTGTTCTGTTGTTCTGTTTTTCTGTTGTTCTGTTGTTCTGTTTTTGCTTTTTATTTTGTTTTTGTTCTAAAGGCAGCTCTTGCTAGTTCAAGAAACTTAATTTCCACTCCTTTTTTCTTCAAGTGCTTCAAATCAGAACTCCCCTAGACCCACCAAGCCCTAAGTCCTGAGTGACGAAATCTCGCATGTGTGCGGTTGAGATAGTGGTGTTAGTGTCGGTAATTCATGCGGCCGAAGCGAAAAAATTGCTTGGCAAGCGCCCAAAAATAGCGTTATTTATCAATCGGAACGGGGCATATCTTTGGCTGACGGCCGGCAAGATATATGGCTATCTTCTGTGGGCTTTTCCAGTTGTTGGGTGGGCGGCCTTTTGGTGGGCTTTTCGTCCCTCCGAGTCGGAACACTTTTGCGAATCAGCACTTCAAGAACCGGGGGCAGTGGCGCGCACTTGATTAAGTGTTTCAATTTGTGTTGAAGCAAAATGGTTTCTTAAGTCACAAGTAAAGTTTACTGTCATCCATTCTGTCTTCTGTCTTCTGTCTTCTGTCTTCTGTCTTCTGTCTTCTGTCTTCTGTCTTCTGTCTTCTGTCTTCTGTCTTCTGTCTTCTGTCTTCTGTCTTCTGTCTTCTGTCTTCTGTCTTCTGTCTTCTGTCTTCTGTCTTCTGTCTTCTGTCTTCTGTCTTCTGTCTTCTGTCTTCTGTCTTCTGTCTTCTGTCTTCTGTCTTCTGTCTTCTGTCTTCTGTCTTCTGTCTTCTGTCTTCTGTCTTCTGTCTTCTGTCTTCTGTCTTCTGTCTTCTGTCTTCTGTCTTCTGTCTTCTGTCTTCTGTCTTCTGTCTTCTGTCTTCTGTCTTCTGTCTTCTGTCTTCTGTCTTCTGTCTTCTGTCTTCTGTCTTCTGTCTTCTGTCTTCTGTCTTCTGTCTTCTGTCTTCTGTCTTCTGTCTTCTGTCTTCAGTCTTCTGTCTTCTGCAATTTAGCATAATTAAAACAATTAGATAAGCCTAACACAGAACAAGTTAATTCGTTTCAACACGCAATCAAACAACCAATCAGACGCCCCTGAACTTTTAGCTCCTTCCCGTTTTTGCTGCACGAAATCTTCCACTGAGCATGGTGGAACAAGACCGAGTGGTCTGCACTCTCGGGAAATGGTGGTCGAACAAAAACAGTAGCACTTCCGCAAAGTGTTGCATGTTCGGCTAGTTTTCTGCGGTGCACCAAAATGAAGCAGATTTCGCATGACACATGCATACAGAAGCCCGCTGTTCCGAGACAGGCAGGCTTGAACTAGCACAAACGGCACAGTGATAGCACCAACAGCAGAGTAACACTACCGGTTTCCGGGTTGTTGTGGGGGAGCGAGGGCAGGAGTGCGGCGGTATATTCCGTTGTGTGAAACGCAACATAAACATTGGCACGAAAAGTTCGACATAATGAACAACGAACACACACATAGAGACAGACAAAAGCTCGTTGAGTCCTTGACGGACGGATGGACCAACAAACCTCCGTTGGAAGTTGTGGCAAAAGCAGCTGTACCGGGACCTGCACGTCTTATCACCGGAATCTTCTCTGCCTTGCTGTTGAGCACGATAGGGGTAAAGCACATTCTCAGGGCAGGTCTGAAATTTTGGTCCTGTTGGTGGACTCCAGCTTTACCGTTGTTTCACTACCGTGTGGACCAGGCCCGTAGCCGAGGGGGGGGGGGGGGCTAGCGGGCTGCAGCCCCCCCCCGAAATTTTTCCCAATTTTTTAAAATTGTACTACCTTAACAAAATCTCAAAACAATGATTGTGTGTACTACCTTTAAAATAATCCTAATACAATGATTGTGTGTTCTCTCCACAGAAATAATTTGTAAGATAGTGAATCAAGAATAGATTGATCAAACTAAGTAATTTGCCTGTCCATTGCCGAGCTCAGTTTTCGTAGATTATGGATCCAATATTTAAAAATTGAGCTGCAGATTTGAACATAGTTCCATTCAGTAATGTTTCATTTATCTCGTAGTTTTAGCATAACATTGGTTAGGGTGGTCCAAATCTGGGCTTACTTGAGGCTACCCCCTAAAATCAAAGATTGACCCATCACTAGCCTAAGTTCCAAATTTGAGCTTTTTCTGACCACTGAACACCAAGTTTGGGAAAAATCGTCAAAATGTATGGAGAAAAGCAACTGTTTCAGTTTTTGACCTGTGGAAGGCGCAATAACTACCCAGTTCTTACCAATTTTCATAACTAATATCTTCTTTGAATTTGGAAACACTTTTCCGAAGACACCTTATTTTTGAGTTTTTTTAGGTACAAAGCTATTAGCCTTAAAAAAAAAGCAATATCCGGGGCTACATAGAAATAATTAATTTTTAAACTCATGTCTGTGCTAGCTTGCCTGGCAATGCACTTGTTATGTTGCGCAAAAATGGTCATTTTCGGAAGCTAATAACTTTTGAGCAAAAATCCTTAAATCTCGTTGTCTTATTTTTGATTGTCGAACTTAAGTATGACTCCTAAAGAACCATAAAATAATTTAGAATTTTTAGATTCAAAGTGGCGGCCAAAATGGTTGCCAAGAAATATTGTTCAAATTTAACTCAAATGTGGTTGCAGATGCCGAATTGGATGTTAAAAGCAACCAAATAAAAAATGATTCGATTATCCGAAGTCCTTCGAACTTTTGGATAATCGGCTAGTCGAATTTGGACTGCAAAATTAATAACACTTCTTTATTTGCATTAAAACCCCTTATCTTTTTGAGGACCTTCATACTCTTAACAAATGATTTTTTCTACATTTTTCAAAAAATGCCATAATTTCTACAAAATATTCAGATTTTGTTTTCAAAATCGAAATATTTTAGAATGAAGAACATTTGAGTGAATTTCGACTATTATCAGAAATACACTTCTAATTTTATCGTTTTGGTTTTTAAAATATGGTTAGTAACATATCTGAGACCTTAGAGAAAAATGCTTGAAAAATATCTGTGTGTATTTTTGATTACTTTTTCTTAATCCTTTTTCCCGAATCCACTCGTCCAAAATGCTTACTTTTGGTCACAATTATTTGTTTCCACCGTGGCCACTCTCCAATTTTTATTTAATATATCAAAAATCGAAAGTTCAACTAAGTGAATCCTTATTATCAACTAATTTTCGCTTTGTGCATGAGCTTGCGATTTTTGAAGCAAGAAATAAAATGATAAAAATGTTCAAAATGTAGAAAAAGAAGAAAATTATAGCTTCACGCAGAAAAATGTTTTGTAGAATCAGCCTGTACGAGGTTTGAATCAACAATTTTTTTGTTGCATATAATCAACGACGATTTTGCGTTGAAACAAACCTTGATTTTCTCAATTCCACAAAAGTCTTTTGTTGTTTCGAAAAAGCTGCTTTGACGTTTAGCGTTGATTCAACAAAAATAAAGATTTTCAAATCAACAAAACGTTTTGTTGATTCAAATATGCCTTATTTTTCTGCGTGTTGGATTCAAAAACTCAGAAATTAAATTAATTAAACATCATTTTCAAATTTTTAAATTTCTGATAAATAATTCATTTTTAAACTTTTTCGTTACAAATTTTTGGATTTTATGGAACTTTTTCATTTCATATTTTTGGATTTTATGGATTAGAATTTCCATTTTGAAGATTGTGAGATATCTTTATTATTTTTTTTTTAAATTGTATTTCATTGTAAATATTTTCCAAAGTTTATGTTGCCACCCTTTTAAAATTGGCCAAACAGCAGAGAGCAAATATAATATTTTTTTTTGAAAATAGCTTCACAGCTTCAATAGAAATGGAAGTCTAATCAACTGAAAACAGTTATTTTTTTTATTCATAACTTATTTCGATTAAGTCCTTTTAGGAGCAGCGACAACAAATTTGAAATGTTTTATCCTGCGTTGATAATCATGTACGACATGTTTGGGCTCGTTTAAAAATATTTGAAATTATTGTAACATTTCGTTGAACCGCGGCATATTTTTTTTTTTTTCACGAAAAAAGCTTTTCGCCAGTAACTAGATATTTTAAAAACTAATGAAGCAAAACAACTGTACTGATTTAAAGTGAGGTTTTGAAACACTTTTAAAATGATAAACCAATGGCTTGTATTTTTTTTTTATATTTTTCATTGTTTGCTCTACCCTGTCGACTTTGGTCAGAGTTTAGTAAAATAAAGTTTAGAATAATATTTGCAACGGTCTAATGGAGTACCCGACGCGATTGGTAGTAAGCAATGTATTTCTAATGGAGCGAACTGTCAAACTACCACTCGAATCGGGTATTCCATTGAGAATTTAAAAATTTTACTACTTTTAAATTTCTTAATTTTAGATTTCACCACCCTGGGCTCCTAAGTGTATGAAAGTATAGTACGGAGCGACGGCACCGAATACTCGTATTTACACAAATAATTTTAGAGCGCCCGCCGCGGGATTCGAACCGGCGAACTCTGGATTGTGAGTCCTGTGCGCGGTCCGATTGATCCACAAGGAAGGGATTGTAACAATTACACATAATAATTTAAAAAAAACAGAAATTCAACAAAATAAATCAAAAACTAAAAAATAAATAAAATAATCAATATTAAAAAAATATCAAAATTTAAAAAAAAATACTATTATTGTACCATTGATTATTGTAATGACTTTTCTCTTATTTTATTCGGCATTTTAAGATTCAGCGTTTTGACAGTCGGCTTCATGAGGCAATTCTTCAATATTATTTTAGCGAATACATTTTTTTTAAACGTTATTCTCAGTCGCATTCAAATACACAAATCAAAATCTCATCAACACATAAAAAAATTTCAAATGCCACTTTTTGTTTCTGTTTCTTTTCAGCTGCGTACCGCTAAAGCAAAATCTTTCCGTAAATCTTTTCTTGACTGTTTCTTGAGCATTTTTTGTATGAAGTTTTAAGAGTCTCCGTATACAGGACTTTTTTTTAATTTTCATTTGAATGGTTCTTGTAGCAAAATTCAGACTAAGATTAGATTTACAGGAATAATCTCCTTGGTTTAAGAATTATTACATAAAGTTTTCTTTACTTTTAAAACATCAAAAATTTAAGATAACAATTACACATGATAATTTAAAAAAAATCAGAAATTGCAAAATAAAAAAAAATTACAAAAATAATAAAATAATTAATGCTAAAAAATCCTGAACTTTTATAAAAATAAATTTGAATCATTTCAAAATAAAGATATTCAATAAAAAATATTCAAACATTTCAATAAATTATGTTTTTTTAATCTTAATTTTTTGATGCTTCAAATATTTTTATGTTTGAATTCTAGTGCAGACTGAGATTAGATTTACAGGAAAAATCTAATTGATTTATGAGTTCTTACATACAGTTTTCTTTACTTTTAATTAAGCAAGGTTTCTTAAATATAAAATTCCTAAACCATAAAATGTGCAGGATTTTGTTCCCAAGTTAAGATATTTCTTGAATAAACATCGATTTTAATAAATTCTATATTATTCAACAAAATTTTTATTAGTTAAATCCCAGAAATCCAAAAAAAGATTTCATTTGTGTTTTTTTTTGTTTAGAAAGATACAGAGAGTCTTTTTTATAACCAGCTCAACCAATTTACTTTTACATTATTTTTCTCCTTTATCTTTTAAAATCATATTGGTTGTCAACACTTATTTTAAAAATTAATTCAGTTTTGACAGTTATTTCAAAATAAAAAAAAGTAAATTGAAGATTTTAATTTGTTAATCGTGTTCGCATTTATAATTTTTATCGTGCAAGTTTATTCTTTATTTCAAAAAGATGTGTCTCAGGAACTAATAGACCAATCTCCAATAGTTCTTAGTCCTTACACGATAAGAACAATACAAATTTTGCTTGAAGTTGCTGTTATATCATTTTCATTGAAAATACTTGCTAAACAATTTGCATTTTAAACCGGTCCATCACGGTTTATATTGCAAATTGTTTCAGAATTTGAAATTGAAAAAAATGAAAAAAAACAGATCTTAATAAAAGGTTATTTTTAAATAAAATTTCAATGTATCGTTTCAGTGTTGCTTATCTTTGAAATTACAAAAAAAAATTATCCGATCGAATAAACCGTTAAATTTCAACCAACGAGTATCAAAAAATGCTTAAAGACTTTCTTATCCAGGGATATCCAGAGTCAACATATTTTAAAGTCTATGAATTCATAGAAATAATTTATTTTTTTATCGGCAAAAAAAAATAAATGCACAGTAAGTAATCACTGTGATAGTGATCACACAGCCTATAACATAAATCCAGACGGTTTAAAATTTGATAGTTAAAATTTACCAGTTTGTTCGTGGGTTTTCAATTTTAAATTTAGCGACAATATTTCACGAAATTCAATTACAACTAAAAAATTCAAGAAAATGTAAAAAAAAACACTTTCTTCTCTACTCCTTTAATACAAACTAGCTGTATGAACAAAGAAAAACTCTTGACGAAGGAGTTTCTTCAATAAAGACATTGAAAACTAATGAAGAAAATCTTTTAAAACATTTTTGCACACATTATTTTACAATTTTACAATTCATCTTAATAATTATACCATAAACCAAGTGATGGTATAAATAATTTGCTGGTTTCTATACTCTTTGAATTTTTGCACCTAAGCCCCCCCCGAACAAAAATCCTGGCTACGGCCCTGGTGTGGACCTTCAATAAAGGAACGAACATTCACAAACCGAGAAGGTTCTTTTTTGAAAATTTCGAACCCCTTTTAAAAAAATCCAGGCCACCGCCATATTGACCGCCATCTAGGATTGTACATTTCCTGAGCGCAGCGTTCAGCAACCCAAAATTAGTTAAATTTGCAATAACTTTGACAAGTTGGTTGAACTTAAAAATCCTTTTATGTTGATTTTTCCATTCAGCCACCATATTGGACACCATCTTAAATATCTCGATTCCCTTTGAGAATAGGGAAAATCAAAAAGCAGACTCAAAGTCAGGAGGGTCGATTTAGCTTAGTTCCATTTTAAACTGGCCTGTTACACGATTTAAATCTGTACTAAATCTAGATTTAGACTAAATTCTAGAAAAAATGCATTTTTTTGAATTCGTATCTTGACTATCAAGGACACGAAATGCGTGTTCGGTTTTTTAAGGATTTTTTTTAAAGATCATAGGCAATGGTATTTTAATGGCTCCTTGAGAAACCCAAAAATATTCTTATGTCAATTGGATGTCTTTACTTTATTAATTGCATTGATTAAAGCAAAAAAAAATTAAACTAAGTTGTAAACTCGTGAACAATCTTGCGTTTGCTTATTGCGAGATAAAATCACGTATAAGTTACGTATAAGTTAGATAAGTTGCTTAGAAAAGTACGGAACTTACAGCTGTCATCTACAATCAACATAGAAAACTTGCTGGGCTGATTGCTGATGCAATTTTCTAAGTAGCTAAGAGCTGAACTGAAACTATACGTTGATTTGGCTGTCAACTTGGTTTGTTTTGAATATTTAACAGAAAGTTAGCTGAAAACTCATGGCAATTATTGACAGTCAAAAATGTTTTTTATGGACAATTGACCATTTACAAAAAAGTTGTCCACGTGGTTTATAGATGCTCCCTTAAAACAAAAAAAAAGTTAAAGGGGGAAAAATCACGATTATTTTACATTACTTTTTATCATTGAAAAAAACAAATCCCAAAATACGCACGCATTTCTCGACTGAACTACCCTCGGAAAATTTGGTTCGAACTTTAAGTTTCCGAGATATTTTCAATTGAATTGAGTCTTATCAAGTGACACAAAGAAAAACATTTTGTTCATACATTTAAAAAATTAAGAGGCTGTATTTGATAGAATAGAGGTACAATGAAGATTTTTTTTGAAAAAATATTTAAGTTTTTTTTTACCCCTAAGACATATCCCATCATCTGGAAAAACTTAATTTAAGTTTTCTGGAAAAAATATATTAAAAGTCATAAAGCGTTAAAGAAGAAAATTTGGATTTTCCCCTTGTAGTCACTCTAAGCCGTTCGACCAATTCTCATCACTTTTGCCGTTTTCCGCTATTAAATCAACATTTTCAGATGTATCAACAATGGAAAGTTGCTTGCTCACTTTTATTTGAGCTATTTATTACTTTGGAACAGTCTTAAACACTTTATGAAAGCTGAAATTCATTATCAAAGTGCTGATTCTTTTTCTAAGAAGTCCTAATTGACTTGTATGGAAATATTCGTGATAAAAATGGCTTCTTTTTGTCTTCCTCACTTTACTGAGGAAAGGCTATAAAATCACTCAAAAAAGAACTTCTTAATTTGACCTCCTTGACCCACCTTCACGAATACACATCGACTTGGTGTGAATCTTTGCACCGTTATAATTTCGTTCAATCCGTCTTGGGGTCCCATGAGACCCTAATTAATATTGTGAAGTTTAGTAAAGTACTGCAAAAGTTATGCTAAAAAAACTTATTCGGCTAAAGTTCGGAAGTTGTTGTTGTTACTTCATTTATTTCTGGCAGCTTTAACCTTCTTGGTCATTCGCTGCCCTAGAGTTCGGAAGATTGTAAGAAAAATCGTCTTGATAAGAAAGATATTTGAAAAACCAATCCAATGCGCCCAATTGCAAATCAGATAACCCTATCAAAAGTTATGACCCAATCATTCCAAAATTTTGAGGAGTTGTTTAAAAAGAAATAAAAAATAGCTGTTTTTAATTTTTTTTTTCCTTTTATTTTTTTTTGAATGTGAGGAAGGCACCAACCACCTAAAGGTGGATTTAGTAACATTTTAGAAGAAAATAAAAAAATACGATGACTCAATTTTTTTTTAAAGATTGAAGTTATTTTTAGAATTTCGCACAAACGAAATTGACCAAAAATACCAAAGTTTTCAGAATTTATCTTACTGACTCTATTTAACCTTCTATCATTCTTAAACTTACATTTAATCTGTTGCTATTTTTGGTAACCTCTTTAATTTATTATCATACTAGATCAAAAAACATAGATTCCTTTATACATATTTACTGTCTTGAATATTAATATTTAAAGGTTTTTTGAGTTCAGAAATTTAAAGTCAGGAATAATAATACAGTAGCCGAAATTTCACATTTTAATTTCAAAAGCTCAAGTTACAAAATATTGTTTAAAAATGCTGATAAATACACATTTTCTGTCACAAAATTGGGGGCAGTTTCAAACAATATCACATTGTATTATGCAAATCATGAAATTAGACATAAAAAACATCCAATGAGCATCCACCCGTCCTCAATTGATTGAGTGTTACATCACATAATCAAATTAACAGCTCATCGATCAAACGCTACATGAAGCACCAAACACCCGAAATAAGTGAATAAAATCCAACGGTCTAAATGACTGGTGAAATTCCATCAATATGCGTCCGAGCGCACACAGAATCGCCAAGCAGCATCTTCATTTCACTCGCAATCGTCCCGGCCAAGCACATTCCGCCTTTAATGGGCATTTAATTGAAACGGCTTCTAGCCTGGAACTTAATTTCATTAACAAACACTTCGTTCACTTCCCGCACCCACTTGCCATTTCGGTCGGTTTGTCGAAGCACACAGCTCGCCGAACATTCTTGACAGAACGGGGGAGCAACCAGCAACACTGCTGTGGAATGTTGCTCTGACGATTTGTGGGCTCGGAATTGAATTAATTCAACTATAGATACTTTCCAAGTGGAAATTAGAAAACAGACGACCATCGAAAATTGGCGAACGGCTCCCGGGAAGCTTTGAGTTTGGTACGGTTTGAAGTGGGAAGGTTCTCGCATGCCGGACAACCCCACTTTTCGAGTGGCGTTCCGGATTTAACTGGAACTGGTGAATGAAGCGGACGTAGGAATTGAAGAGTTCAAACCGAGCTCCACTCGAGCTGCCTGGTGATTGGTGAAGCTGTTGTTTGGTTTTGACCCCTGGTGTTGGACGCATGTTCGAGGGCAGAGATGGGAACTTGAGATTTAATTTGTTGTTTTTTGTGACCTCTTAAATTTTATATCATAATAGATAACAAAAGACTCCTCGATACTCACTGTTTTGGATAATTATGAAGTTAGTAAAAAAATACTATTTCTTGTTATAAACTTTCTCAGCTGACCATTTTTTAGATTTTCTTATTTGATTCCTAGTTCTTATAATATTTGAATGGTTACCAAAAGCAGAAATGGTAAATCGCATTTTGCTTCAAATTGTGGTTACCGAATTCACAGTTTGCTAGAAAAAAGAACTGACCCTAATCTTTAACTGTCTTGGTTACACAGTCCAACAAGAATTTTGCCTGCTGAAACCGAATCCGAGTTGAGATTTGCTCCAAATTTTGAGATACACCCGTTTGAAATGTTAGTTTAGGCCAAAATTAGCTACTTTGATGACTATTTTACAAAAGAACTATTGAATAAACAACTAAAACAATACATGTATCTTAAAGTTCACGTTTTCCCCTCTCCGAAACACTCCTGGTTTTTGAAATTTGATAGTTTCTACGCATATTTATAGCCATTTTAAAATTACTATTTTTAGGTGGTTCTCATTCAAGTTTTCCCAACTTGCATGCTAGTCAAATCTTGCTAGGATATCGATAATAAAAATCAAAAATGTTTTGCAGAATCTTAATTAAGGCTGTCTCGTCAATCTTAAAGATCATTATTTATGTAATTTTGTCTGCTGAATCCATTCCCATCATTAGAATTTTTCTAAAGGGTCAGGTTTTTGTGAAAAACAGGGTTTTAATTGTGTTTGTCATAATGAATTCAAATTAATTAAAAAATTCTAAGGTTCGTTTCAGAAATGGCACAATGTTGATGTCTCATCAATCTCAGAAGTTGCCCCGACCCCTCTTCGATTTGCGTAAAACTTTGTCCTAAGGGCTAACTTTTGTCCCTGACCACGAAACTGAGGTTCGTTTTTTGATACCTCGTGACGGAGTGGCGGTAAGACCCCTTTCATTTTTGAACATGCGAAAAAAGAGGTGTTTTTTAATAATTTGCAACCTGAAACGGTGATGAGATAGAAATTTTGTGTCAAAGGTACTTTAATGTAAAATTAGACGCCCGATTTGATGGCATACTCAGAATTTCGAAAAAACGTATTGGAACACGTCATTTTAACGGAAATTTAATGTTCTTTTCAAATTTACATTGAATTGAAGGGTCATTTTTTCATCCACGCAAAAAAGTCCGTTCGCGTAAACGTGAACAACGTACCATGAAAATGGAAACAAAGCAAATTTTATGATAAGATTTTGCACCGTGAACAAATGCATGTTTGCAATCGATTTTCATGAACGTTTGTTCACGAAAAACCGTAACGCCTGGTCTGGTTACGTTTTTCTAATTCCCGTAATCATAAACGTCGTTCATGGTATTAGTAAACAAATCATATATTTGTTCACGCTCATGCGAACAAAAAACATGAAATTGTGGGCGTAGCCACAGCTTTGAAACAGAGACGAAGAACGTTCAGAAATTATTTAACGGGAAAGTGACAGTTGTAGGGTATCATTCACTGATTACGTGACGAACTATTTAATTTTGGCTCGTGTACGGATGCAGTTTTCTACAGTCAGTTATTCGGATGGCAAAATTAGATAATTTAACCGATTTTGGAATTTTTGGCCGCACATGACAAATACCGGGAACCTGCCCAATTCGAGGGCAGCTAACGGACCCTGGACCAACCTGGCCACTCCGGAACGGGTCACCGGTTACCGGTGGCCACTTGGGGACACTTCGGAATTTGCAAGAAACCAGGTCATGTGACGTATCAAAATTCATCAAATTAAAAACTGTGACCATTTAAAGTGATGCCAACTTCACCTGGACCAACCTGGCCACTCCGGAACGGGTCACCGGTTACCGGTGGCCACTTGGGGACACTTCGGAATTTTCAAGGAACCGGGTCATGTGACGTATCAAAATTCATCGCCGAGCTTCCGTGGCCGTAAGGTTACGGGTTTCGCCTTGTAAGCGGAAGGTGATGGGTTCGATTCCTGTCTGGCTCGGCAAAGTCAGATCCCTTAAAAGAGTAAATATGCTCACTGGGAATACTGACCGGTAGGGGATGGGTTTCGACTAGCGGCGGGCTGGGTTTCCAATCCAGAGGTCGTGAGTTCGATTCTCGTACCGGGATGATGAAGTTTTTTAAAAACTGTGACCGTTTTAAGTGAAACCAAAGTCCTCTGGCCCAACCTGGCCACTCCGGAACGGGACACCGGTTACCGGTGGCCACTTGGGGACACTTCGGAATTTGCAAGAAACCAGGTCATGTGACGTATCAAAATTCATCAAATTAAAAACTGTGACCATTTTAAGTGATGCCAACTTCACCTGGACCAACCTGGCCACTCCGGAACGGGTTACCGGTTACCGGTGGCCACTTGGGGACACTTCGGAATTTTCAAGGAACCGGGTCATGTGACGTATCAAAATTCATCAAATTAAAAACTGTGACCGTTTTAAGTGAAACCAAAGTCCTCTGGCCCAACCTGGCCACTCCGGAACGGGACACCGGTTACCGGTGGCCACTTGGGGACACTTCGGAATTTGCAAGAAACCAGGTCATGTGACGTATCAAAATTCATCAAATTAAAAACTGTGACCATTTTAAGTGATGTCAACTTCACCTGGACCAACCTGGCCACTCCGGAACGGGTCACCGGTTACCGGTGGCCACTTGGGGACACTTCGGAATTTTCAAGGAACCGGGTCATGTAACGTATCAAAATTCATCAAATTAAAAACTGTGACCGTTTTAAGTGAAACCAATGTCCTCTGGCCCAACCTGGTCACTCCGGAACGGGTCACCGGTTACCGGTAGCCACTTGGGGACACTTCGGAATTTTCAAGGAACCGGGTCATGTGCCGTATCAAAATTCATCAAATTAAAAACTGTGACCATTTTAAGTGATACCATATCCTCTGACCCAACCTGGCCACTCCGGAACGGGACATCGGTTACCGGTGGCCACTTGGGGACACTTCGGAATTTGCAAGCAACCAGGTCATGTGACGTATCAAAATTCATCAAATTAAAAACTGTGACCATTTTAAGTGATGCCAACGTCCTCTGGCCCAACCTGGCCTCTCCGGAACAGGACACTGGATACCGGTGGCCACTTGGGGACACTTCGGAATTTGCAAGGAACCGGGTCATGTGACGTATCAAAATTCATCAAATTAAAAACTGTGACCATTTTAAGTGATACCAATGTCCTCTGGCCCAACCTGGCCACTCCGGAACTGGACATCGGTTACCGGTGGCCACTTGGGGACACTTCGGAATTTGCAAGCAACCAGGTCATGTGACGTATCAAAATTCATCAAATTAAAAACTGTGACCATTTTAAGTGATGCCAACGTCATCCGGACCAACCTGGTCACTCCGGAACGGGTCACCGGTTACTGGTGGCCACTTGGGGACACTTCGGAATTTGCAAGAAACCAGGTCATGTGACGTATCAAAATTCATCAAATTAAAAACTGTGACCATTTTAAGTGATGCCAACGTCACCTGGACCAACCTGGCCACTCCAGAACAGGTCACCGGTTACCGGTGGCCATTTGGGGATACTTCGAAATTTGCAAGAATCCGGGTCATGTGACATATCAAAATTCATCAAAATAAAAACTGTGATCATTTAAAGTGATGCCAACGTCACCTGGACCAACCTGGTCACTCCGGAACGGGTCACCGGTTACCGGTGGCCATTTGAGGACACTTCGGAATTTGCAAGAAACCAGGTCATGTGACGTATCAAAATTCATCAAATTAAAAACTGTGACCATTTTAAGTGATGCCAACGTTCACTGGTTCAACCTGGCCACTCCGGAATGGGTCACCGGTTACCAGTGGCCACTTGGGGAAACTTTGGAACTTGCACGGAACCATGTCATGTGACGTATCAAAATTCTTCAAAATAAAAAAAATATTTCCATTTCAAGCGAAGCCAATGTCCGCCGGCCCAACCTGGCCACTTCAGAAAGGGTCACCGGTTACCGGTGGCCACTTGGGGACACAAAAATACAAAAATACAAAAATACAAAAATACAAAAATACAAAAATACAAAAATACAAAAATACAAAAATACAAAAATACAAAAATACAAAAATACAAAAATACAAAAATACAAAAATACAAAAATACAAAAATACAAAAATACAAAATTACAAAAATACAAAATACAAAAATACAAAAATGCAAAAATACAAAATTACAAAAATACAAAATACAAAAATACAAAAATACAAAAATACAAAAATACAAAAATACAAAAATACAAAAATACAAAAATACAAAAATACAAAAATACAAAAATACAAAAATACAAAAATACAAAAATACAAAAATACAAAAATACAAAAATACAAAATACAAAAATACAAAAATACAAAAATACAAAAATACAAAAATACAAAAATACAAAAATACAAAAATACAAAAATACAAAAATACAAAAATACAAAAATACAAAAATACAAAAATACAAAAATACAAAAATACAAAAATACAAAAATACAAAAATACAAAAATACAAAAATACAAAAATACAAAAATACAAAAATACAAAAATACAAAAATACAAAAATACAAAAATACAAAAATACAAAAATACAAAAATACAAAAATACAAAAATACAAAAATACAAAAATACAAAAATACAAAAATACAAAAATACAAAAATACAAAAATACAAAAATACAAAAATACAAAAATACAAAAATACAAAAATACAAAAATACAAAAATACAAAAATACAAAAATACAAAATACAAAAATACAAAAATACAAAAATACAAAAATACAAAAATACAAAAATACAAAATACAAAAATACAAAAATACAAAAATACAAAAATACAAAAATACAAAAATACAAAAATACAAAAATACAAAAATACAAAAATACAAAAATACAAAAATACAAAATACAAAAATACAAAAATACAAAAATACAAAAATACAAAATACAAAAATACAAAAATACAAAAATACAAAAATACAAAAATACAAAAATACAAAAATACAAAAATACAAAAATACAAAAATACAAAAATACAAAAATACAAAAATACAAAAATACAAAAATACAAAAATACAAAAATACAAAAATACAAAAATACAAAAATACAAAAATACAAAAATACAAAAATACAAAAATACAAAAATACAAAAATACAAAAATACAAAAATACAAAAATACAAAAATACAAAAATACAAAAATACAAAAATACAAAAATACAAAAATACAAAAATACAAAATACAAAAATACAAAAATACAAAAATACAAAAATACAAAAATACAAAAATACAAAAATACAAAAATACAAAAATACAAAAATACAAAAATACAAAAATACAAAAATACAAAAATACAAAAATACAAAAATACAAAAATACAAAAATACAAAAATACAAAAATACAAAAATACAAAAATACAAAAATACAAAAATACAAAATACAAAAATACAAAAATACAAAAATACAAAAATACAAAAATACAAAAATACAAAAATACAAAAATACAAAAATACAAAAATACAAAAATACAAAAATACAAAAATACAAAAATACAAAAATACAAAAAAACAAAAATACAAAAATACAAAAATACAAAAATACAAAAATACAAAAATACAAAAATACAAAAATACAAAAAATTTTATGTATGTATCGTGAACAATCGCCATATCCACCTCATTTTCAAATGTTTGGCTAGATAATCATAAAGGCCGCCATCTTAGACCCACAGACCCACAAAAAAGTGGGTACGCTCTGTTTGCATGGGAGCAGTCAACTCGTTCCCGGGCTGAGTAAATCACTCCCATGTGCCCGCATGGCACCCCCATGTATATGGATCTCAATATGCATAGACATCAACCCCCTGGCACCGCACGCAAACGCGCACCACCGTCAGTGTACAGATGCAGTCTGCAAACCCCTTGTGAACAATTCCAGAGTTTTTTTTGAAAAGGACCAATAAACCATTGTCTTTCATATGTTTATAGGACCTAATCAAAAAAAACTCGAGAATTGTCCTAACTTACCAGAACAATTCGAATATGCTCCCAGAAGAAAACCGCCAGAAATCTAATCTTACTTCCACTTTCACTCACAATTTGAATGGCGAAACTCTGACTGAAAATCATTAGCAAACACACAACTTCGCTCAACAGCTGGCCAGCACGTCAAAACAAGTTAGCTTTTCCATGCGTTACTGGTCGAATTCAAAAAAGTAACGCAACTTTTCTGCCTTGCACGTGTATCACAACTTCGTGAACTAGTTCATAACATTGTGAAGTGCATATCATGATTTCATGATTTTTGTACCATGATTTCATGAATTTGTTCACGTTTCCATGAACACGCTTGTTTGCTAAATTCGTGATTTTTTGTTCATGGCTACGGGAACGCTTTTTTTTGCGTGTCAAGAACAAAAAATTTCATTTTAAAATTTCGTGTTTTTTCTAACTTTGCCGGGTATGTTGCCCCTTATCTAAAATTTTGTAATTGTCTGATCTACAACTTTGTAGAACATTATTACACTCTTAAAAAATAACCCTACAATGTTAGAAAAACCACGAAATTTTAAAATGAAAATTTTGTTCTAAATGAAAAAATGACCCTTCAATTCAATGTAAATTTGAAAAGAACATTAAATTTCCGTTAAAATGACGTGTTCCAATACGTTTTTTCAGAATTCTGAGCACGCCAACAAATCGGGCGTCTAATTTTACATAAAAGTCCCTTTGACACCAAATGTCTATCTCATCACCGTTTCAGGCTGCAAATTATTCAAAAACACCCCTTTTTTCGCATGTTCAAAAATGGAAGGGGTCGTACCGCCCCTCCGTCACGAGATATCAAAAAACGAACTTCGGATTCGTGATCAGGGACAAATGTTACCCCTTAGGACAAAGTTTCACGCAAATCGAAGAGGGGTCGGGGTAACTGCTGTGTGAGTTGGCGGAGAATTACTCATATTTGTATGCCATCAGGATAAATTTGCAGATATTATTTTTGAGACCAGCAAAATTGATGTCAAGCTGGTTTCCCATAAACAGTTAAGTGACAAATTAAGATTGCTATTATGTATTTCATTAATAAAACTCAACTCTGAAACAAGAGGGGCATTTTTCAGGTTACCAAATTTTCCTAACTTTTGCTATTAATTTTTTTTGAAAAAAAAATAATTGGTTACCAACTATTGAACAGAAAATTCACAAGCATTTGTCTACATCTGAAACAAGAGGGCAATTTGTCAGGTTACCATTAGCTACCCATTTTCAGAAAATTTGCCAAGGTGTTTGCTATTTAACTCTTTCAATCAAAAATAAAATGGTTACCAACAATTGCTTAGAGAGTTCACAAATAATTAAACCCGAGATTGGACAACAGTCTTCAAAATTTGTTCTCCATGTTGATTTTATACAAACACTAACGACACAAAATCTGTCACCATTTCCTGATGAATATTACCATCATCTTTTTTCTGTGTACCAAAAGTCTCGTTGCATGACTCACCTTAATTCCTTAATTTTCAAGATATCAAAAACTAGTACACTAAGTTATTCTGATGAGCTACCAGCTACCAGTCTACTAGTCTTCCAAGAAAAGCGCTGTGGATTTACACTGCAAGGTTGGTAACCATAAACCACTGAGGTAGGAGTGGCCTCTCAATCGTCAATATTTGTTTGGTTACACAACAAGACATTTTGCCTTCCTCACTGAGGTATGGCTATAATCCTGCTTTAAAAATGAACTTTTCTCAGAAACCTCGTAGGTTCACCTTCATGTATAGGGGGAGAGGGGGTAATATGCACCCCGGGGCAAAATGCACCCCCTGCTTTTTTCGGTATTTGGAAGATTTTTCCGGGGAAAAACTCGTGGAAATTGGAAGCTTAACATTGCAAAACCATGCTGGAAAAGTTTGAGCATCGTAGTATAAAAACAGCTTAAGTTATTTGCAAAACTTTAAAATGCTGTGTTTTCATCTAATTTTCATTGAACTTTCATTATGATTGTTTGACAATATAAAAATCATTTATTGTTATCGTAAGTGTTGAGGTATATAGTTTTTGCCATAATCTTCACTATTTTGTAGATAGATGAGTCCAAAAACATCAAAAATGCATTTTTAATTAAATTTTCTGCAAAAAGCGTGGTCGGGGCAAAATGCACCGCTGTGAAGCTTCTTTGTAAAAACAGCGGTGTCATCTAGTGGTGACTAGTGAAAACTGCTTTTACCCGGTGCATTTTGCCCCATGTTGTGGTGCATTTTGCCCCGTTGTTGTAGTGCATTTTGCCCCAATGTTGCGGTGCATATTGCCCCGCATGATTGTTTGAAATGAATCAAAAATGTTGTTAGAAATTTGATATTTTCGAACAATTTTGAGGTTTTTAAAGACTTTTTTCACATGGATGACGAAGAATAATAGTTGTTTTAGAACATCGAACAAAATTCTTCTACAGTAATGCTGTAATGGTTGAGAAATCGCAGTTTTCCCTTAGGGGGTGCATATTACCCCCTCTCCCCCTACATATCGACTCAGAAGCGAAAACTGAACAAATGTCTGCGTGACCAAACCAGTTGCATTCGATTTGGTATGGTATGTTACGGTACTTATTGATTTTCGATAAGTAGTTCAAAAGTTATGTATAAAAATGTGTTTTTGTATTTATCCGGATGTTAGATAAGTGACCGATAATCGACTCAAATACCATCATATACATAGTTGTTAAGGTAAACGAAAGACCTTTCCATTGAGTCCAAAACATTGAGAATTTGATAAACCTGTCTCAAGTTATGGCCACTTAAGTGATATTGAAGTAATTTTTGAAGCCGGAACTCACTTATATGTATTTAAACTATGTCCGGATCCATCATCCGACCCACCGTTGGTTAGGTAAAAACATTTAAGATCTGGCAACACTGTATCGAGATTTGACCTCTCAAGTGATATTTGTGTATTTTTATTATTGCGGATCTTAATTAAAAACTAGATGAAATTTGTGTCCAATTTCATCGAATCACCAATTGTTGGTAAAGAGGATGGCACCAACCACATAGGTGGATTAAGTTAGTTTTATTAAGTTGTTGTCAAAAAACGCTCTTCAAATAAGTTATTTTCAAAGCATTCCTAAATAGGAACTCCGTCGCTGATATAATGGAAGTGTATCTGTGAGGGTAGCAAAAATAAAGGGGGGAAATGTAGATCAAGTTTGTTTAAGTTGATTCAATAGCATTTATACCCGAAATTATAAACTTTATCTATTCGCAAGGTATTCACTAAAATTAAAGGTATGATTTTTCAATCAGCTACCAATTATAATTTAGTCGATCAAGACTGCTACCAAATCACTCACACTTATTTCCGGAAAACTTTACCATCACTGCTCAGCCCACTCACAAATTGAGCCAGGTCGTGGTCAGCGTAGGTGGAACGTAGAACCCGAAAGGTTGCCACATCTCGGACACAAAGGCAAAACACACACACGTTTTGGAGAGTTCAAATGTGTGTGCGTGTAGTACACAGATCTATGTTTCGGTGGAGGCCAGAGGCCTTTGTAGTCGTTCCTGGATGTGTGCAAACGCAAGCGGATAACCGGGGCTGGCTGGCTTTCGGTTGGTGAGAGATTCGGGTGCACTTGCACAAATACAAGCAGTGGACACAAAGCTGCGCAGGAATGTGGTGACAGGTGGGAAAGCCACCTGCCATGTCGTCCAGTTGACCTGGTCAGGAGCGCCGTAATTAAATGTTGGTCGAATAATTTGCAGCTTTTCTGGGCGGTGTGTGCGCTTTGGTGCACGAGTGTGTGAGGTCACTTCATTAGAGTTGTACGATTCGATGAATTCGAGTTATCAACGCTCGGTTGGAGTATATTGGTTAAATTTTCAAGAGATCACTCGAGAGATGTAGAATGTTGCCTAAAAAGTTGAACTTTTGATCTGTCCGATTCAATAAACAAGTTTTAACTCTTCAACCCGCAGAGGTGCCACAACACCGGATCCGTGACATCCCAAGAGCAATCAACTTTATTCGGGGTCCGGAGGCATTTTCGGTATCGTTCGCATCAAACCGTCAAATAATCTCGACAGCGTCGTTGAAGAACAAACATTCTAATAATGTCACGTTCCAGGACGAACGTGATTTTCAACGGCCATATAATTGGGACCGTCGTCCTAAAGTTGCGACCGAGTTGGTCCACCGATTTCGCAAAATCAAATTAAACTTTTCCATTTTCCAAACAATTTCCGAGATGTCCAACATTTAGCGGAGAGAGATGCAGCACAGTTCACAACTTTCACAATCATAAGTCCGGAATCGTGGCCCCCCTTTGGGTTGGTTTGGGGATGGAGGCTAGGTTTGGAAAGTTTGGTCCTGTTTCGGGGTGGGGTACATTCAAAAACACGCTGGAATTAGCATATCGCTTTTCGACGACTTTGGGAAACTCGTCGGCACCGTTTGCCAAAGGGCCAATAACGGTGCTGCTGGTAGTGGCGTTGAATCACCTTAACCTTGTTACTTTATTGGGTCCCTTAAATTTAGCAACGGCTCTTTAATTGAAAAAACAAATTTAAAAAAGTGATTTATTTTGCTCATTTTTCATGTTACCATGGAACAAAATATGAACCGTTGATAAATTTAAGATAATGTCTCACTTTGGCAGTTGACTAAACCAACTGCTACTCCATTCACCAAAAAAAAGTCTTCCCGTAATTTTCCAAACTAATCCAAATAAGTGCTCATTTTGCGAAAATGCAATCAGCCAACCCGAGCAGCACCTCATAAAACTGTCATGAAAATTTTGCCGCCCCAACTTATGCACATATTTGCATTCTTTTAGCTCTCGCAAATACTTTGCAATAAAATTTGCAACAGCCACAAGCCAATGCGAAACAACCCCAACAAGTACACACAGAGAGAGCTCCAGAACATTGAACGACATCCGAGCCAAAAGTGATTGCATACTTAGCGCGGAGAAAATGCTTGGCAAAACAATGAAAATAAAAGAAATAACAACAAAAAACCGCCCTCCAGCAAACTTTGTGTGGAAAATGCAGCAGCAATGCAAGTCTCTGTTTCTCTCCCGCGGGAGGAAAACCGCAACGACAAGTGGAGGGGAAACCTGGAGTAAAAGACGACATCAGGCAGTAGCAGCAAACAGCAAAAGCATCGAACATAAACAACACCGGTAGGGGAACAGAACAACACGAACAAAAAAAATGAAACGAGTTTTCCGCTTGTAGCTGGGGAAAATGGCAAGGCAAATAAAATAAAATCTTTGGAAAATTTCTTATTAAATGGTTCGTTGTGTATATTTACTTGCGCTTTAACGCGTTCCTGATGTGCTGCTGCAAACGTTGACAGTGGAGGGAGGGGAATGAAATTTCCCAGGAAATTTGTAACTTTGGGGCCTCTCGAATATTGGGAAATTTTGGTCATAAAAATCTATAGCTATTTTTAAGCTCGTTTAAAGCAATGGATTAATAACTATCCAAGCCGGGACCCGTGGTGTTGGGGTAAGCGTTGTTGCCTCTCACCCAGTCGGTCTGGGTTCGATCCCAGAAGGTCCCGGTGGCATTTTTCGAGACGAGATTTATCTGAACACGCCTTCCGTCGGACGGGGAAGTAAATGTTGGCCCCGGTCTAACCTAGAGGTTAGGTCGATAGCTCAGTCTAGGTGTAGGAGTCGTCTCAATGGGTCCTGTCTCGGTGGAGTCGCAGGTAACGTTATGATTCGAAATCCGGACACTTAGTAGCCTATTATTTTCGTTTTAGCTGGCAAAAAATCATGTAATAAGTTGGAAATGTAGAAATATCATCAGGATGTAGTACAAACAGTCAATTTTAAGAAAATGCATGCAAAATGTGTCTTTTCTAACCATTTTTCATCAGAATTTCCAAATTAAAATGACTTGTTGTGCTTCAAATCCCGGGCACTGGTGAAAGCTGATTCGAAATCCGGACATTTTTGATTCAAATTCCAGACACTCGATTTTGCTTATGAATGGACTGAAATTTAAGTGAATAGCATTTCTTAGGTCTAAAATAAGCTGTTAACATCAAAACAATCGATAATTTGTATACAAAAATACTTGAATTTAAGGAAATCAGAACCATAAATTTATGCTTTGCCTTCCCGATATTTCGGACGCTTATGAAATATTTCAGTGAAATGTTTCGCTTTTTTTGGCTTCTTATAGTTTTAATTTATTTAATTGTTTTGACATTAATTACAGCGTTCAATTTTGAAGCGCCCTTTAGTTTTTTTTTTTTCAAGTCATTTGCTTTTTTTCTGGAAAGTCAACCGAAATTTTCAGTGTCCCAGTGAAGTGCTGTCGCAGTTAGTCGCAAAGTCGCCAAGTCGTGGAGCAATTTTTTTTTGAAAATTTGACTGGAGGCGCCCCTACGACTTATAAAATAGTATACAAATTCTCAATATGAAAATTTGACTGGAGGACTTACGACTTAAAAAATGGTATACAAATTCTTCTGACTGGAGCGCCCTTATGGCTGAAAAAAATTGATTCAATACAAAGGATGGATGTACAATGAATTCGGAATCAAACAGAACTTTTGTGAAGTTTTGAAAAAAAGCACTATTTCGAGTTATTTTGTCATTTATTTATTTTTCTTTATTTATTTATTTTTATAAAAAAGTGGGTGAAATTTTATCATCTAATTGAAAAACACATTTCCAGACTTCTAAAATCATGACTCACATTTCAAAAGGATTTAAATCAAATTATTGACCATTTGAAATTTAAATCGTGATATTTAAAATCTGTTTGTTTTCATTATTTTGTGGAAGTTTTACTGGAGTTTCAATGTTAAACATGAATCATTCGATTGATAATTCCAAGATATAATCGATTGGAAATTAAAGGCCAAATTGGTAGCGCTAGAAAAACTCATTATTCTTTATTTTAATTCTTTGTAAACAATGTCTAACAAAGAAAAAGGTAAATATTTGTATTTTCAAATGTTTTTTTTTCCAAAAATGGATGAGGATAGACATTATTTTAAAATACATGTTTTATGAATTTTTTACCTAAGAATGGCTTTAAATTGAAAACGTACACCCAAACGGCGGTCGCATTGTGATGAATGGCGGCATGAAAGTATATCAGAATCTGCATGAAAACTGTCCTCATGCATTTTTTGCGATATAGTGGTATGACATTTTTGCCCGTTACCATCGACATTACTGGCGGCTTTTTGGTTGTATTTCACAAAAAAAAACCCTTAACAGAACGAGGATCGAACCACCAACTTCTTGGTTATTGATCCGACACGCTACCACCGCGCCATGGACGCTTGATGAAAAGTGAGTGAAAGAGCACCAACATATTCTTCTCTTTGGAGTGTTGCTCGGGAACGGGCCAGCATTACATGTGTTGGTGAGAACTGCAGATCGCTGAAATGATTACACGCGGGCAAAAATGATCTACGGGCTTGCTGCAAAAAATGTTATAAAATGTGACATTTTCTGCAGCAAATCCACTGTTGCAGATTTTGAGATAAATTTTTGCTTTGGGTGTACTAAAACTTTTTTCTGTAAAATCGCGATAACTCGTGATGTTTATAAGCAAACTAATTATGTTTATAAATCATTTTTTTTGTAATTGTCTGCTCTACAACTTGGTAGAAAATTGTTAAACTCTAAAAAATAACCCTGCCAAGTTAGAAAAAACAAGAAATTTAAAAATGAAAACAAATGTTCTAAATGAAAAGATGCGAATGGGTTATTGTAGATTTGAAAAGTACATTGAATTTCCCTTAAAATGACATGTTCCAATTTTTTTCACAGTTGAGTACCGGAAAATTACAGAGTTTTTAAAACTTTTCTAGTGTTTTTTTTAATGAAAAATACGTTTTTTCGGAAATTGAATACATCATTAAATCGGGCTTTCAATTTTACATTAAAGTCCCTTTCTAACTCATCACCATTTCAGGCTGCAAATTATTGAAAAACACCTCTTTTTTCGCATGTTCAAAAATGGAAGGGATCGTCCCGTTCCTCCGTCACGAGATATCAAAAAACGGACCGTGGATTCGTGATCAGGGACAAAAGTTACCTCTTAGGACAAAGTTTCATGCAAATCGAAGAGGGGTCGGGGCAACTTTTCCCGATTTCGTGTGAGTTGGTAGAGAATTACCCAGGTCAAATTGGTTAAGGTTTATAGGAGTTGAACCTTGTATGGAAATATTTAAAAAAAATGTTCTTTTCCTGAAAGGTTAGTTGTGGATTTTTTGTCAAAAATGATTTAATTTAACGCTCTAAAATTTATTAAAGGGTGTAAAGCGATCCAAGTTGATCCTGAAAAGTTAATAAAGATTTGTGGGAAAAGATATTTTTCTCCAACTTTAACGTTCTACAGCGACCCCTAAACTTTAACCGATTTGTCTATAGAATCTTTACAAATATTTTTTTAGTTTTTTTTTTAAATATTTTTAAAATATTTTTTTCTCAGAAAACAAGCACAAATTTTAGAAAACCAAGTCCCGCAACTTTTAGGCCGTAAATAAGTTTGGCCTAAGATTGAAGCTACAAGTTATGTTTTTTTTTGTTTTTCGAAGAACATGTTTTTTTTTTACTTTGTTGCAGGTATCTTTTCTATCTATATTTTCTATCAAATACAAATTGATAAATGTACAGAAACGTGGTTTCGGATGTAATTTTATTCCAAATCTGAGATTACCTGGCTTTAGAAGTTAAATTCATTCCACTTGAGTACCTGAATCACGGTGTTCCCAGATACTCAACTTTTCTCATAGGAAAGCTTGTCATTTCCAGGGAAATTTTATGGAATATGACATACTCGTAATCCTCAACAAAGTCAACCGGAGTCACCACCAGTCCAATGACAGTCGATACTGAATTGCTGCCAGTTGAACAAAAACAACCCCAGTCAAGTCGGTTTTCCACTTTGCTCTGTGGTCTCACACACACTCCGGGCTAATCAGGTTCCCCGAAGTCGGACAATAAAGTTTAGATTAATTAAATTATACCATCCCACTACGACATCGGCTGGGACAGAGCGGCGGAACGGGACGACATCATGTGAGAGAAACCATTTTACGACTGTTTTACAAAGCGAATGCAACTGCGGTGGACATTGGTTGGATCTGAAATGCTTTGCGCAACTTCTGCGTTGCTGATGCATGTTGGGCTAGCTTTAAAAGGGGTTACATGCAACTAACTTGACTAAAAATTTATCAGAAATCCGAACCAAAACTTGTTGTAACCCCTTAACGAGCAAGAAAATCTAACCTTCAATCATTGATGGCTCTCCAGAGCTGCCGATAATGGAACCAAAGCTTATACCCAGCAATCACTGCATCAAATCGTATCCTCTCCCGGGACGGGGGGACAAAAGTTAACCTTCGACTTTTATTGTCCTTGGTCGGAAGTCAGCAAAGTCCGGGTTACGGTGCGGTCCTACAAGTGTACCTGTCCGCCCAGGACACAAGCTCATCCATTTATGATGGAGATTTGAGAAAAGGATCCCGGGTCTAATCGTACGTACGTACGCATGCCGAGTCCCAGGTACAGCTGCTGCTACTACACAATCCAAGGCTCCGGTTCGGTCAGCAGTGTGTGGACAAGTGGCTTAGAAGTGCTCGGTCCAGAGCAGATAACTAAATTATTTATTGACCAATAATTCTGTATTGTTGCGTCGCTCTTGGAAAACGGTATCGGAACTCGAAGGTGCTGCTGGATGGCAAAGCCGATAAGCTTGCTGGCAAGTCTTAGTGGGCAAGATCTTGCCACTATTTTCTGACTATTCCAGGGGATAATAATATTAGCCAATGTTTGCGATGGAAGCTTTACGCTGCAATGCTTTGGAAATATCCTTGTTTTGGAAGACTAGAGAAGAGATTTTAAATTTTGTTTTATTGAGTTTTATTTGGCATTGATTTTTTTTTCAAATTATTATTTATCTGAACAAAAAAACAAAAAACAAAAAACAAAAAACAAAAAACAAAAAACAAAAAACAAAAAACAAAAAACAAAAAACAAAAAACAAAAAACAAAAAACAAAAAACAAAAAACAAAAAACAAAAAACAAAAAACAAAAAACAAAAAACAAAAAACAAAAAACAAAAAACAAAAAACAAAAAGCAAAAAACAAAAAACAAAAAACAAAAAACAAAAAACAAAAAACAAAAAACAAAAAACAAAAAACAAAAAACAAAAAACAAAAAACAAAAAACAAAAAACAAACAACGAAAAACAAAAAACAAAAAACAAAAAACAAAAAACAAAAAACAAAAAACAAAAAACAAAAAACAAAAAACAAAAAACAAAAAACAAAAAACAAAAAACAAAAAACAAAAAACAAAAAACAAAAACAAAAAACAAAAAACAAAAAACAAAAAACAAAAAACAAAAAACAAAAAACAAAAAACAAAAACAAAAAACAAAAAACAAAAAACAAAAAACAAAAAACAAAAAACAAAAAACAAAAACAAAAAACAAAAAACAAAAAACAAAAAACAAAAAACAAAAAACAAAAAACAAAAAACAAAAACAAAAAACAAAAAACAAAAAACAAAAAACAAAAAACAAAAAACAAAAAACAAAAAACAAAAACAAAAAACAAAAAACGAAAAACAAAAAACAAAAAACAAAAAACAAAAAACAAAAAACAAAAAACAAAAAACAAAAAACAAAAAACAAAAACAAAAAACAAAAAACAAAAAACAAAAAACAAAAAACAAAAAACAAAAAACAAAAAACAAAAAACAAAAAACAAAAAACAAAAAACAAAAAACAAAAAACAAAAAACAAAAAACAAAAAACAAAAAACAAAAAACAAAAAACAAAAAACAAAAAACAAAAAACAAAAAACAAAAACAAAAAACAAAAAACAAAAAACAAAAACAAAAAACAAAAAACAAAAACAAAAACAAAAAACAAAAACAAAAACAAAAAACAAAAAACAAAAAACAAAAAACAAAAAACAAAAAACAAAAAACAAAAAACAAAAAACAAAAAACAAAAAACAAAAAACAAAAAACAAAAAACAAAAAACAAAAAACAAAAAACAAAAAACAAAAAACAAAAAACAAAAAACAAAAAACAAAAAACAACAAACAAAAAACAAAAAACAAAAAACAAAAAACAAAAAACAAAAAACAAAAAACAAAAAACAAAAAACAAAAAACAAAAAACAAAAAACAAAAAACAAAAAACAAAAAACAAAAAACAAAAAACAAAAAACAAAAAACAAAAAACAAAAAACAAAAAACAAAAAACAAAAAACAAAAAACAAAAAACAAAAAACAAAAAACAAAAAACAAAAATCAAAAAACAAAAAGAAATCAGATTCAGCGGCCAAATTAAATTGGAAAAATATAGTTGGACAATTTTAGAATTTCTTAAGGTGGTTCCATACACTTTTCCCGTCGTAAGAGACGTAGATTGCGAGACAAAAGTTGACTTTCCCATTTGCATCAAATCTTCTGAAAGCACCAAAGCTCCAAAACTTCACCTTTTTTCGGAAATCCATTTTCCACTTAATTTTGCGATCTGGATCACTGTGCATTTAGGGTGCCCAGAATATGGGACTTTTTCTCAAAACCTCGCTCCACAAGCTGAATATTGTTCTTTGAGCTATTTTAGAACTCTGTGCTAAATATGAGCAAAATCGGTCAACATTTGCCCATTGATACTCGAAGGTGAAGTTTGTATGGCAAAAATTGAAAAATTGTATGGAAAACTCGACTTGATTACGGTTTGGTCTGCACGGTGCGCTACTTCCGTCCAAATATTCCCAAAAGTGAGATTCTCATTGAAAATTTAATGCTCTACAACCTTGTAGATTAGACCCAAGCTGCAAAATTGATCCTGAAAAGTTAAAAACATTTTTAGCATGTTTGGGTTTATTAAAAAATGTCAAGATTTTTTTAAAATTTTCGATGCAATTTTTTTTATTTCGATGCAATTTTTGTTTTTGTCAGATCTTAGCTTTTTTGAAAACTAATGATTGCAAAACAACTGAACTAGTGTAAAATGCATTCTAGAACACTTTTTTCATTTAAATGTGAAGGCTATGGCTTGTTATTTAAATTTTTATTTTTTTTATTTTTTTGCCCCCCCCCCCCCCCTTGACCTCGGCCAGGGCCGAGGGACAAAAACTTTTTTAAATATTTGCATCGGCCTAATAGAGTTACTTAAAAATTGCAGAGTTCGGAAAACCACTCACACTCACAATGAGGGCGTGAGTAGGCCGTTTCCAACAGTTTGTTATTTATAGAATCAATGAACATATTAATCCAAAATCAAATGTAATTATCAATCGGTTGTACATTCGAGGTAGCGTCAATGTCTATAAATCCGAAGGTTCTGTGTTGGTATTAATTAGGCATAAATATTTTTTTTTATTTTCTGTCTGGTATTTTTTTTTTCATTGCTTCAAAAGAAACCTTGGATTGTTGAAGTCCAGTGGCTGGCGGATGGGCAATTATTTTCATAATTTTAAGAATCCGTTGTGGATTGACCTACCGCGGGATAAATCGGAGGCCGCAGACTGGGGCTTTTGCGGGTGGATGTTGGCAGCCATACCAAAAGAAGATGGCCGTGTTGTTGTGGGTAATGGTCACTACCTTCGACAGCTGTGCAACTGTGGCCATTCCCGGTCGCTGTCAGTTCTACCAATATGTCTTGCCTTAGAACCAGGACACGCCAGTGGAGCCTCAGCGGCCGCCGGTGGCCCTAGCCTAAAGCTGTCCAAAGCACTGGATCGGCTTTTTTTAAATTTACAATGAACCTCCAAGCCAAAGCCACCGGCGGCTACTGCAACTTCTTCGGGATGTCCTGATTCTGAAGCAAAACACATTTATGTATACAACTTCCGACGACCAGGAATGGCCACTTACCTCAGCAACACGGCCATCCACTGTTGGTAAAGCTGTTAAAATCCACCCGCAGAGGCATCCTCCGTCTAAACAACCTCCGACCTATCCGTCGGTTTGACAAAACTAGCTGAAAAAAAAAACAAATAAAAATCAGGATTTGAACCGAAACGAAAAAAAAAACTTCTATTTGATAGCACTGCGCCTCTACCATCAGGACTACTTTTCCGCTGTTGAGTGAGCATGAAATTCACCAATGTAGAGTTTGACATCTCGAAATTTGTTTTCTTAAATAGCCCTCATGAGCGCTCAAAGCCCTCCTTGTGAGTAAATGAGGAAGGCCCTCACACTCACCGAGAGTGTTGAGTAATTTACTCGCAGGTAACTTAGTTTTTTCTCATGGTAGAGTAACTCGTGAGTGAGTTTCCGAACTCTGAAAAATTGATATTGTTAACTGATAATTTACTTGTATAAATTAAGAAAAAGTTATACCAAAGATTCTACTTTCCACCAAATCATTCAAAACTGCAAACCAAAATCATATTCCATAGACTCGTTAATATCACTCACCAAAAAAAAAAAAAAAAAAACATTAAAATTCTTCATATATCTAGAACATTTACTCAAACCTATTCCACGTTCAAAAGTAACGAAAAAAAATTGAAATCTGCCTCCTCCTCTTTCCAGTCTGACATTCACCGAGTAACTTTTTTTATTGTTCGTACATGTCACATTCAGGGTTTTATATATCGGTCAACTGGGACCGATGCAGATTGATGTCACATCGCGCGCGCCCGAATATGTACGCCGGGAACTTTTTTTCCTGCCGTTTTTTTTTGTGTTTTTCCACGTGAGGCAAAACTTCGTGACACATTTACGACACACGGTGGCATTTAAACTGGTTTTGGGATTTATTTTTTTGGAATAGGGTGACTTTCGGTTTTGCTTGAAATTAAATCTTTGCAATATAATTTTAGAAAATTGTAGTTTATTTTCATGAAAAACGTTTTGTTTTCCTTATAGACTTTTCCGACAACCCTAAATTTCCATGCTCTGATTCACAACGTCTTTCTCGAATTGCCTCTACACATACTTTCGCTTATGCTGCTAGAATCATATATGAGAACGCGTACATCGCAGATCCAGTATGATTGGGTGAACCATTTCGTGAAGAGCTATAGAAAAAAAAAGAAGAACATATCCTGCGGCAATAGTGAGCCCTATATTGGGGAGGCCTGACGAAATGTCCCCGCGTCCTGCCGAGGGCTGATGTCAACGTTTGAATCTCAACGAGAACCGGCCAGACCAGAAAACTGTCGCTGTCACCGTCACTGCTGTCGTCCTTGTCTCCGTTCTTCACGGTGTGGCGGTGATGGACGAAATGAAAGAAGGCTCCAGAAGCGGCCGAAAAACGGTCATTCCTCCCCATGGCTTGGCCGTATTTTGTCGACGACTTTTGTCCGAAAGCTCTGACAGCAGGAAACAATGGGGTCGATATCAGTAGAGTGAGGGTTCGTTGGCTTATGTTGGACCTATCTAAAAAAGTTTAAATATTTTAAAAGAAGTTTTGAAAAATGGGATTCAATAATCCTAATTCCATAAAAAAAGCCCACAACCCCCCTCTCCACCATATGTAACATTTCGAGATAAATGAGACGGCCACCGCACCGCAGCAGCAGACACATATCAAGGGTGTTATGGCAGCAACAGCAGCGATTTATGATATTGTTTTGGGATTGGACGGCGTCATCGGGGTTGGATGTTGATTGTTGTTCTCCCTTCCCGTATCTAATCAAATTACATGAACTGTTTATGATAAGTCTAATTGGTTGCTCTCGGGGTTGCCGTCTGTCGTCGTCGAGGCTTTACGGACACACATTCGTTTCTTGTTGGTGCCAATCGATGGATGTTGACAAGAGGGTTGAGTTAGTGGTATAGAGGGAAACTAATTGTTGTTTTTTGTGTTTTGTTTTCCATTTCAGGTAATTAACTTCGGCCAAAGTTATCATGTTTACGTAAGTATAACTTATTAGGTAATGGTAAGAAATTGATCAACAGAAATCTTTTTTACAATATTAGGACAAAAATGTAGGTTTCAAACATGCTCAAATTTTACTTGATTGAACTTATGAACAGGTTTTTTTTATTATTTTTTTTGTTGAATTCTGTAATCAAAGGCTGATTCTATTTTGAGTTTAATCATTGCTCATTTCGGTGTTGCTTTCCTCACTGAGGAAAGGCTATAAAATCACTCGACTAATGAAATTATTAATTAGACCCTTAGACCCCTCTAAATTCCCACATAAAGACATAGAATCACATTTTTAGCAAATTTGTGTTCCTGTATGAGTATATAGACCAAAAGAATGCATTTTATTTTCTCGTCTAGATTTTTGTCATCCCGGAAAATTTTCAAATGAATTTAAAAAAAAATATTGCTATTGAACTTGATTAGGTACTTCATTACGCATCTTTTCATGATACCGATTATATTATTATAAGGCTGGTACAAATTTTATTTAAAGTTTTTGTCTTCTCCCCCCCCCCCCCCCCTTCAAAATTGGCCCGAAAAATCAGGGGACAAAAAACTTCAAAATTTCAAAAAAAATTTGTGCAATCAGCTGAAATCAATTCAAAATGCATTCCTCTGCGTTTAGAATAATTTTTAGCATGTTTGAGTTGATTTAAAAATCTTAGGAATTTTTGAAAATAAATTTGATGTTTATTGTCGCAAAAAAAATCGTTTGATAAAATTTTTGTTTACGTCAATTCTTAATTTTTTTTTTGAAAACTAATGATTGAAAATCAACTGTACTAGTGTAAAATGCATTTTAAAACACCTTTTCCTTGCAAATGTTGAAATTTTTCTTGTTATTTCAATATTTATATTTTTTTTATTTGTTTGCCCCTCCCTCGACCCCAGCCAGAGACTACCAGTGTTTAAACTTCAAAATTCTTTTAGAACTAGTTTTTAACCAATTTTTAAAAGTTTGCGTGGTTAGTTAATTATAATTACGAAATGTTTATTTAAAAGGATTGTTATTTAATTTCCTAATTTTCTCAATAAAAATAAGATTGAATCAGAATATTCAGAATTTTTCCCTGAGAACTAATACATTAATGAGTTTCTTAATTCAGTTGTTCCACGTCATTGCAATCAAACCTAAGTGGAGTTTCTTGGTCAAAATTATAAGACCTGTATTTTTTATATTTGGCGATTCGGGTGCTCCTTTTCAAATTGGGTGGCCAAAAAACATTCGTTTTTTACCCACAAAAAAGTATACACTGAAACAAAAAAAA
The DNA here is from genome assembly GCF_016801865.2 of Culex pipiens pallens. NCBI lineage: Eukaryota > Metazoa > Arthropoda > Insecta > Diptera > Culicidae > Culex > Culex pipiens. The sequence continues at coordinate 113,134,444 of NC_068939.1, forward strand.
AGTACAAAATTCCTATATTCTAGGAATTTTGCCTCTTTTCCTTATTTAGTAATCCTGTGTAGGCAATTGCTCAAATTTTTAAGAGCGAGTTTTTCACCAATGTGTAACAGGTCGTATCGAGGTGCTCCGATTTAGATGAAACTTTCAGCGTTTGTTTGTCTTTACATGAGATGAACTTTTGCCAAATATGAGCCCTCTACGACAAAGGGAAGTGGGGTAAAACGGGCTTTGAAGTTTGAGGTCTAAAAAAATAAAAAATCTTAAAATTGCTCGCATTTCCGTAAAACTTCGTCAATTCCAACTCTCTTAGCTGCATTCGAAAGGACTTTTGAAGCACTTCAAAATGTGCTATAGACATCCAGGATTGGTTTAACTTTTTTCTCATAGCTTTTGCAAATTACTGTTAAAAATGGATTTTTTTAAAACCTTAATATCTTTTTGCAACAGCCTACAACACCCATACTCTCATAGGTCAAAAGATAGGTAATTTCATGGACTATAAGCTTACGGTATTAACTTTTTGGCCAATCGTAGTTTTTCTCATAGTTTTTCGATTTTTCTAGAACAAACATTTTACAACGTTAGTTTTTGCCCTGTAGGCCGCCATAGCAGCTCTTTTTGGTCTTAATTTTGTCATATTCGGAATCCTCTGACAATTTCACGTTAGTTAGAAGTATTGGAATTGTAAATTTTATTGGAAAAATTGCCATTTAAAATGAATGAAATTATTTTTAATCAATTTGTTGGATTAGGGGTAAAACAGATATTCGCCTACTTGATACAGCATTTGACGTAATGATTATAGGGTAAATAAGATCTATTTCTTTTTTCAAAAATGATTTATTTAAGCATTTTTTAAATCAACATTACAACTCCACACACTAAGAAAAAGTCGTGTAATATTCCGTCTTATTTGATGCACATAACTGGAGCGTCAAATTAGACGTAAAATTACATCAGATTGTAAAATTACACGATATTAAAAACTAGCCATGACAGTGTAATTTTACATGTATCGGTAGCAATGATGACGTATGTTGTAAAACCTTTTTTCAGATAGTTTCAGTAATAAATCAAAATTTGGTTGTTTTGAATGATGTTATTGAGTTTTCACGGTTATTTACACTTCCACATTTATCTAGTCCCCAATTTAACAATTTGCACATAAACACTGCTTCTTCCAAAACACTGACTTTTCCTCTTCTCTGCTTGTTCCTTTCACCACCTTCAATCGGATTCCGCCACAAGTTGTGGCCCACAACCATCTCACTTTTTCAATTTTTGCTTCCTTCTAAATGTTCTGTATTCTGGGTCACTTTCTTGAAGCACCAGCCGTTTTGAGTTGGCAGCTTAGAACATCGAATGTTTAGTTTCCCCGGCAGCAAATCCGCGGCTGCTCTTCCGGATAAAAATTTACAACTGCAATCTGAACTGCAACAAAAAGTAACAAAAAAATATGCACTTTACGTTGGGATCCGACCGCGAACATTAAAACTTACCTCTGTCAGCGTTTTAATTGTGCCATCCAGGCCTTGTTGTGGTAGATTCCAAGCATTATTCAGTCCCCCCTCGAAAAAAAAATATTCTCGTTGCCAAACATCAACAACGATTTGACGTTTCAACTTCAGGCGCGTAAGAAATAAACACGTGGTATTACATTATATTTGATGTAACGTTACATCTTAAAACACGCTCCAGTTATGTGCATCAAATATAATGTAAAATTAGGTCAAAATAGATTTATTATCACATCAAAAGTTGTGCTTCACATTTTCAATAGCAATTTTGACATTTTGTGTCTAATAAAATGTAAATTCACATCATAATCTCCTTACACGATTTTATTTTACGTCGAATAGTGAATTCCGTTAAGTGTAATAATCATTATTTTTTAGTGTGCAATACTTCTAACTTACGTGAAATTGTCCGAGGATTCCGAATATATTAAAATTGAGACCAAAAAGTGCCGTCTACTTGGCCTACAGGGCAAAAACTAACGTTGTAAAATGTTTGTTCTAGAAAAATCGAAAAACTATGAGAAAAACTGATTTTTTTGGTGACCCTCGGCCAAATCGCAAACAAATTTCTGGAAGAAGGAGGACACGTGCCCGCTAGATCGTCCCCTCCCTGGTACCACCAATGATCTTACTATTGAAATGTAGCTACACAATATTTGACTACCTCACGCACTTCCGCAAAAGTCTTTGCTGGTTCATACCCATCAGTCCTCAAATTAACCCTAATTTATATCCCAAATCCAGCAACCACACAGAAAAAAAATGATGGTAATATTCATCAGGAAATGGTGACAGATTTTGTGGCTAAAAAATGATGAATTTTACCCTAGAAAATGATGAATTTTCATCAGTTTTTGATGAATATTCATCAGGTTCAAATTTTTACACATTTTTTATGTAATATTACTCAAAAAAGAGGTAATATTCAACCTACCAAATTTTCAACATTCCAAAATTCAACTTTTTTTTCTGTGCAGGGCCGATCTGGTACCGAACTAGCTAATGAGATGCGTTACAAATGACAAAACCAACGCAACACAACGTATTTGGTTACCACGAACAATTAGCTCCATTAATTTGGCTAATTAACCTCCCCCCGCGTAGGTCGCCGTCGCACACAAGGGTCAATTGCTAATTTCTTGTTGTTTCATCCAGGGAGAAAAGGGGGAGCAGTGGTGTGGAGGCATTTCTTCGCCTACGCCCAATCTGTCGTCCACCAAACCGAACCGAAGCCCATCATCGGGAATAAAGTGGAACCATAATGACCCTTCGATCGTTCGCGCGTCCACGTCCGGGGCCAAATCGGCGTGCATCGGCCGAGGAAAACTGGGTGGTAATTTCCATTTCATGGAAATTTGCTCGGTGATGATGCCTCAGTGAGAGGAGGCCCTGGCAGCTGTAGACAGGCTAGGGCTCTCGGTGTTGCTCTTTCATTAAAATCTAATTTATTATTCATTTAATGTTTCAATCAATAGCGCACCACAAAATTAGCACTGTGAAAGGTGGCAGGGGCAAAGTGCGTTGAAATGAAGAGCGTTCCATGACAGGGCGTTTGAAGGATTTTTGTTTCTTAGTAAATTAAAGATGAGTACGTTAAGGTCAAGTTTTCAATGTAGTAATTGGTATAGCCGGTACCCGTGGTGTAGGGGTAAGCGTGGTTGCCTCTTACCCAGTCTGCCTGGGTTCGATCTCAGAAGGTCCCGGTGTCATTTTTTGAGACGAGAATTCTCTGATCAAGCCTTTCGTCGGACGGAGAAGTAAATGTTGGCCCCGGTCCTAACCTAGAGGTTAGGTCGTTGGCTCAATCCAGGTGTAGGAGTCGTCTCCCTGGGTCCTGTCTCGGTGGAGTCACTGGTAGGCAGTTGGACTAACAATCCAAAGGTCGTCAGTTTGAATCCTGGGGTGGATGGAAACTAAGGTGACAAAAGAGGTTTGCAATTGCCTCAACAAATCAAGCCATCGGTACCTCTACTTTCGAGTAGGAATCTCACAATCGAGAACGCCAAGGCAATGCTGTAGGGCAAACATTTTTTTTACTTGGTATAGCGACATGATCGCATGATGCGAACATTTGATTTGAAATTGATCAGATTTGAATAAGGAGATTAAGGGAGAGCAAAATTATTTGGCAAGTTAAAGAGATCGAAATGTATCTTATTTGACATTTTTACTTCATATAAAAATTATTTTGCAAAACTTTCATACCGGTTTATATTGAGTTAAATCAAGATTTAAAAAATTTCAAAATATTTTTTTCGAAAAGATCGGCAAATTTCACGAATGTTTCATGTATTAACATTGATAATCGGACCATTAGTTGCTGAGATATCGTCATTAGAAAATAGTGGGTTATTTTGGTGAGATTAAGAAAACTTCAATTTTCGTGTTTCTTTTTCTTAAAGTGGCTCTATCTCAGCAACCCGAGGTCCAATCTTCAATGTCTCTTAGACAATTTTATAGCAAATTTTCTGAACTTTTCAAAAAAAATATTTTTAGAAATGGTCACTCATGGTCACTATTTTTAAAAATTGAAAAACAGCAAATATTTCGCTAAAATCAAACTTTCGGTGGCTATATCTTGAAAACGGAGCCCTTCATCAAAAAATCTGTAAAGTACTTTTTGATTGCAAATTCAATTTTGCATTAAAAAATAATGTCGAACTTGTTTTTGCATGAAACTTCGATTTTTTCCAAAAATCACTATTTTTTTCAAAAATTCATAACTCGGCGGCAGATTTTTTGACCAGGTTTCTCTATGGCACAAAAGTTGCGGATTTTTGTCCCCTAAAACATATCAAAAAATCTCGAAAATCAAAAAATACTTATTTTAGGAAATTAAGTTTTAGTGAAAAAAAAGTTGATAAAAAAATTTGCAAATTATTTTTTTCCGTGTACCTATTTTTTTCTCGAATGTCCTCACGATACCTACAACTTTGCCGAAGACACCAAATTGATCGGAAAATTCACTCAAAAGTTACAGCTGTTTGAATATTTACATACCATTTTTGTATGGACAGCAGCCAAAATTGTATGGAGACTTGTATGGATGAACCAATCACACAAAATAGCTTATTTGGTCATAGGGAAGACCCCCACAAAGTTTGAGCCAAATCAAAAAATACAAATAAAATCCATTTCCGGTTTTGGTAGAGAATTGCTCACGTGCATTGTGGGACAAATTGAGTTAAGAACACCATTTTGTGCAGATAACAATGCCCCAAGCAACATTTTTTTCCAGGAGTTCTACAAGAGCTCTTCAAGATAGCTACAGCATAGCAGTTTGGACCGCGGTAGGATAAAACTCTCTTCAAGTACTCTTCCAAACTCCTGAAGAAGTTTTGAAGAGAATTTTATCCTACCGCGGTCCAAACTGCTATGCTGTAGCTATCTTGAAGAATTCTTGTAGAACTCCTGGAAAAAATGTTACTTGGGGCCTCACCTATTGACCTTCGCAGACCCCCAAAATTCGATTTCAATTCGGAGATATTCAACAAAAACCGAAAAAACTCCGTGCATTTTTGTCACTTTACACATGAAAGTAGTTTCAATCTTGTCGTGCTATCTTGCCACTTCCTGAATATTGATGTAAGTGTCACAACTGGCCAAAGGAATTTCAGGTCAGAACGCGTTTGACACACCTACCTGCCCGACTACCGTAAACATTTGTAATTATAACCCGTAACTCCGGCAACCAAATTCAACCAAACTTTGGGACAATGCAAAGAATGGTCAACCGAACAAACGTGTTTGTTATTGTTTACATTGCGTGCTCTCGGTTTTGTTTATTCAAGGTCAAACATTAGAACGCGCTTTTCTCGGAACGTTAAACAGCGACGTACAACAAGATAGCTCGGCAACGTCGATTTGCTTGACATGCCCAAGTAACATTTTTTTTCCAGGAGTTCTACAAGAGCTCTTCAAGATAGCTACAGCATAGCAGTTTGGACCGCGGTAGGATAAAATTCTCTTCAAAACTTCTTCAGGAGTTTGGAAGAGTACTTGACGAGAGTTTTATCCTACCGCGGTCTAAACTGCTATGCTGTAGCTATCTTGAAGAGCTCTTGTAGAACTCCTGGAAAAAAATGTTACTTGGGATGGTTAACCAAATCTATATATGTAAAAAAATTTCGAAGGTTTTGTTCGAACGCGAATCAGTTCAATACGGAGCGTCGGATCGAGGTGCTTTTTGTTGCGTTGGGTTCGTATAAGCCCAAGGAAGGTTTTTACGCTAACTAATTGACACAATGGCCACTCTGGAAACCTTTGGATTGCGAGTCCAACCGCCTCCATAAAATATCTAAGTAGGTCGTGCCCATCATGTGAAAAGTAATTAAATTAAGAAACTTTTGGAGAAAGGCACTATTTATTTCAGGAAATTGGACATATCTCTGCTTATAGTGAACCAAAACTGATATTTTTTTATGGAACTTGTTCAGAAAACTGTTTTCTACAATGTGATTGATTCTAAAATGTTTTAAAATGTAATGGTGTTATGTGGCAGAGGATTGAAAAAATAATTTCGGAACAGCTTATTAAATAAAAAAATCTATGTTTTGCATTGTTTCATGCTCAAATTTGTATCCGGACAATGTGTTGCTTTAATTTCATGACAAATTGTACAAAGAAAAGATTTACTTTCGGTCGTATCGGGGTTTCCAGCTTGGATTTTTGGGTAATTTCAAAGAAAGCTAGTAATCTGGTATATTTGGTTCGAATTTTATTAAATTGGAGGTCAAATATTGGTCAAATATAGTTGGTTAGAGACCCCAAGGCATATTCATAAGAAGTTTGAGTGATATCAACATGAATGCACCGATTTTCTGTGACTTTTTTGAACAAATACCCCATAAAATCGAAAAATAATCTTCAAAACAATTTGCTCTAGACCCCACGACGAAATATTTCGGTATACCCCGCAAAATGTCGGGAAAGAGCCCTTCTTTCACGGTGCCAAATATCAGACATACCGAATTTTTTATCATTAGTTTGTTCTAAAAAACACACCGTGATGAGTGTACTCTAAGGTGTCGCAAGTTAATTCATGATTTTTAAAAATATATTTTTTGATTTGGATGTCCATACATTTCCTTTGTCAGAAGAAGCTATTCTGAATAATTAATTTTACCACATAAGTCTGCATACAAATTTGTGGGCTGGTCATACAAAATGGGTACGTAAATATAAAAAAAATCTGATATAGATATAGATAGGATTTTCTGATCGATAAAGTTGTGGATTCTAAGTCTGTAGCAATTTAAAAACTGTTCGAAAGATTGGGGGCTTAAAACATATTTTTTCAAAAAAAATCAAAATTTCAATTTAATTTTAAGTGTAATCAGCAGATAACAATTCAAAGTGCATTCCCCTGCGATTATAATCATGTTCAACAAGTTTGAAAAAAAATTGGAGTTTTAGTGAATTTGTTTTGTACAGTACCATAAAAAAGATTTGTTTTTCCACCAAAAAAAATTTTCTTTACTAAGAATTTTAACAAAATTATTATTGCAAACTGACTTTATTGCTATAAAATGCATTTTCCATGAAAATTCTTGCCTGTTATTTTTTTTGCCGTATGAATATTATTTTTATTGCAAGATTTTTTTTATTAATCAGATATTTTTACATAAGTTTTCTTTTTTAACATTGAAATCGAACCAATTGTTCCGCGATATCGTCAGTTGAAAATTACAGCCTTATTACATAGAAGAACTAATTTTTATCGATTTGAATTCTTTGTGAGGCTGTATTTCAGAAACTAAGTGTCCATCTTTCAAAGTCTCCCAGAGAAAATTTTAATAAAAATTTTTTTTAGGTGTGGTTTTCCTTAATGAAAAACTAAAAAAAACGAAAATGTCTGAAAATTATAGCCTTAAAGTAACCATAACTCTGAAACGGTGCACTTTATCGAAAAATTGGTAACTTTTTGATTGCGATTTCTATGGGATTTGCATAATTTTTGCGATGAAAAAGTCTAACCCAATGAAATATGAACAAATAATGTTAGCTTCATTTTTCAGACTAACGCATGTCAACAAATCATTTCTAAAGAAAAGTTTCCTAAGAATTTGAATTATGATATTGAACATTGGCATAAGTTTGATAAAATGCTTTTGAAAATTAATTTTTTCACTTAATTTCATTTATTGGGTTGTTTTGGCAAAGACATTATTGCAGTAATTAACCTTAGCCAATATGGGGTATCTTTCAACAGCTAACTAATTCTAATGGGGTAAGAATTTACTGGTACATGGGAGCACAGATTGAACTGAGAAGATAGAAATACTAAATACTGTTTTAATCAAAATTTAAATAGTGATTTTAGTTGTTTATTTTGATTTGTGATTGTGATTTGAACCAAGTGTGTTTGTAATGCAAAAGTGAACAGTGAATAATATAACGAAACAAAAAATACAAATGAAAAGCATTAAAGCCAACCACTTAACATGAAAAAGAAATGTAATTTATTTACTCATTGTTATAGATTTGAATTCTTTGTAAGGCTGTATTTTAAAAACTTACTGTCCATCTTTCGAAGACTCGTTGAGAAAAATTTAATAAAAATACTTTTACAGGTGTGGGTTTCCTAAAGTACAATAAAAAAACGAAATGTTAAATTTTCTAAAAAATTAAAACCTACAACCTTTTTGGTAATTATTGGAAATTATTTGAACAACATTTTGCCAATGTCCTGTTTCTTAGACTTTGAAAAATAAAATCTTGTTCAAATGGGACATTTTCATGATGGCTGTTAAAAATGTTGAAATTTATTCTGAATGACTGGCATACCTGCTCTAATGCGACCCACGAATTTTATCGATTTGGCTCATGTTAATAGCTAAATAAGGCCTCAGTAAATGAAAAAACGTTAACTTGCAGGCCATTTTTTGCTATCCTAGTGCGATGTGCGATTATTGAGTTTTTGGTCAATATTTAATATTAATTAATTTCAGTGCAGTTCTATAGAATGAAACCATTAGCAGTGTATTCCTGAATATTGCAAGTAACAATGATTGCAATTACTTTTTTATTCAGATTGAAC